>NW_025767505.1:0-59732 GCF_003918875.1 Haliotis rubra
TGCGCAGAATAGTTTACCTTTGCTTGTATCGCGCTGGAAAGAAACCATGGGTGCATGGAACTGAAGAGTCATAACCCATCATAGTCATATAACGAGCAGAAAAAGATTAACCTATTCGCATCTCTGAAGTTCACTGCTAATGCATCATGCTTCGTTGTATGTGCCAAATTTTTTGCATATCTAAAATATATTTTTTGTCATTTGAACAGGCAGTTACCCTTCAATCCCACCGAAAACTACGGCGAACCGTGATATCAGTTGCAACGACGAAAACGGTCGAAGTTTCTTTGTGGGTGTATGTTCTCTTTCTTGTTGTAGTAACCGTAAAAGAATTGGAACAGTTATTGGTTCGATAGCGGCTGTATAGTATACATTAAATCATCGAATTTAATTACACAGTGGCCCTATACCCATTAGCAACTACTTGCGTCATCCTGGATGAAGTGGAAAATCAGTGTTTTAGCCAAGACCAGAGTCGATTATTGCGATTTCGACTTTATCATGATACAATGTTTATGAAGATCACTTTCACTGACTGACTGACTGAGTTTAGTTTTACGCCGCTTTTAACTTAATATTCCAGCAATATCACGGCGGGGAACACCCAGAAATGGGCTTAACACGGTTGTGCCCATGTAGGGGAATCCTGAATCACTTTCAAATTGTGATGATAACACGTGTAATAGTCAAGAAATGCTGTTTAACATTTTGAGTTATAATGTCTCAGTTGAAGTTTAAGTATAAAAGATCTGAAGTATAATGCCATTTCCACCGCTTGTCATTTTCATATTACAGCAGTATTATACAATATTGAGTAGTTGTAATGGTTATGAGGTTTATTACTATTTTATAGTTTTGAATGCTATATTTCATTTTTGATGAGTTGCCAATTTTATGTCAACCTTAATAGAAACAGATAACTACTAACTGGTGTGTTCAAAGATAAAATGTTGGTGCCTTGCGGAAACTAAAAGTGGTTAAGGCAGGTACGTTATTCCACTTACTTGACATATCATTAAAATGAATGCTTCGTGTTTATGCGTCATTTTTCTTAATTTAACTATCATACATAATGTATACGATTTTTTTTCATAATTTACGTTTTATGCATGTTTATAAAGATTTGTATTTGACTAAGAATTAAAATTTTGTATACAAGTCTTCTTTTGTCCTAATGGTGGTATAAAGTATCTGAAATATTAAGTTTAATGTTCATTGGTACGTAGAGGTATTCGTTTTGCATATTTTATGCCTGTTTACGTGTCAAATGTACATGCCATGATGTAGTAAATGTGTAAATTTAAAGAAGTAGAAAACCATATTCTTTCAAGTGATGGCAAGTTCTTTCTATATATTACAGTCATTATAAAATTGTGAACCTTAAAAACACAAGAATGCGAAAATGAATCAGGATGTTTTAAAATATATTTTTGTTTTCACCAGGGTATCTTTGGTAGTGCCTTGGGACGGCATCCGATCTCAAGGATTCCTACCACGCCAGTCTTTAGGAACGTCAGACATATTCCTTGTATTTGGTATCGCACAGAGGAGCTGGATGTCTGGGTTCGATCTTGTGTTGAAGTTTCTGGATTCAAACCTTGTGCTCATGGTCTGCAGCCCGCCTCCTGGGGACAAAGTGTTTCTCTGTTTTGCAATGACGCCATATATCAGTGCAGCTTTTGTAGTATCGGGGTCATGGGCTGGTAGCAGCGTAACCCTGAATTGTAAGTATACCCTTTGATTGTCACATGTGCGTTGCACAGAAGGTAAAATGAGACGTGACAGTGATACAAGCAATAAGCCTCCGATAACAGTTCTCAAAGGATTCTCAGAATCGATGACATTCTCAATGCTCTGTTATCAACTGAGAAATTCTCAGTGGCTGAGTTTAACACCTTTCGGAGAAAGCCATGTTGTTGAGGAAACACAACCGAAGTAACAAGCAACGACATATTGAAGGCATGTTATGCGGATATTTCTCTAACTTTGTACCGGTTTACAAACAGGAACTTCTATTATTAAACATAGGGAGAAACTCATATGCTCATGAGGAGTCAGGTTATTTCAAAGCACTCAAAGCTTATCACCAGGGCCTCCAAACAGATTTCACCATACGTGCAGTCCTATATCACTTTGGGCAAACGTGACTATTCTTCAGAAGCATTACCACCAAGGTTATAACAATTTTCAGACCAGCCCCTCATAGGTGGAGATGTTGCTGAGTATGTCGTGATGATTTCCTGCAACTCGAAATGAACTGTAAGCTTTAATGATGCGTGGGTATTCTTCGCTTTCGTACTGCTACATTTACCAATACCTGGTAGTTAGACTTAAGAATGTCTTAATTTTACTGTTCGAACATTCATACTATTGCTTTGTTTCAGGTGTTGTCCACCAGTGTAACATAACGTTCCCAGGAAACTCCAGCCATTTAGCCATTTCAGTGTTGTATCCACTCGTCTGTTGGAGGCATCGTTGGTCCCTCTTATTGCAGAGCCTTTCCTTGAAGGTCGAAGCCTGAAATCTGGATTTGCCTGAACGAAACATTTCAGGACAGTGCATTCTCAAATCAAAGCATGCATGAGCTCTGTGGCAACTAACCTCTCTACTCTGTCGCCATGGGACAATGAACTGTATCAGGAGTTCTCACTTACTACATCAGAAATATGTTTTAACAAATTCAAGCATGAATGCTGAAGAATCGCATGTCTACATTGTCTACATAATAATAGGCTCGTTTCATCTATTGGCGTTTCTTGGATACATCATATTATTCATTTTCTGAGATACAGTGATTTATATCAAACTAATGAAGCAGCTAGGAGACAGAATTATAGTAACATAGAAATTGGGACTAAAGAATCAGATAGTCGACTGAAAACTATCATGTTTACGCATTATGTTTAGTTTCTGCATATATTATTCCTTTCAGTGGCTTACCGTTTTAGCTTATAGTGGGTATCTATCTGTATATGTGGTGTTGAAGGTGGCCTTCATCTCAGCATCAGAGGATTGGCTATCATGATATCTATTATTCTGGATGCTACTGTTCGCACTTGGCAGAAGGATTCCTAGGGAAGTGTCCTCCAGCCTGTATATAAAACAATCAGTATTGAGTTACATCTGTCTAGTGGGGTGCTGGTGACGTTGGTGTTAGTGCTGCTGTTTCTGAACGAGCTTGATGAAGTTTGGCTATGGATTGGATCAATGGCAATAGAGTCTCTTTAGCGGTCCTCTTTTGGCTGCGTCTCTGGCAGTGCAAGACCTGCCGTCTTCCTTGACGCCAGGTGTGATTAGGGATATGCACTTTAGGGGACGTATCCGAGACGTATACCTTCTGCAGTACTTTACAGGCCAAGTCCTTAAGGTCACTTTTAATGAGTTATATTGGTACTTGTATTTCATTACGTTTCTGTCTCTCTCTTTGAACTGAGGGTGATGTTTGCTTAATTCTCCACAGTACTGGGGTATTACGCAGCATAAGTCACAATGTGTTTAAATAGAGAATATAAGCCGAAGTGATCTGAAACAGTTATATTAGACAAACGTTGCATAAAGCGAATCTGTAGCTCGCTTGTCATTTGACCGTTTATAATTATAGATATTTTTAAAATAGAATGTTGCTGACATCAGCCTTATTATCGTATCGTAACAAATGATTGCAACCATGTGTGTGCCAGAGACATCTCCACCCCTGAAACACCGTAAAGGGATATGCCCTATGATATATAAGGTTGTAAAAGCAATAATCGACATTTGAGTGATACCTACTCATTTTGTATGTATTTGGGGTATGAGTTTGATTTTAAACGCAATAGAATTATCACCAAAGTTGTTGATTTTTCTAAGATGGGAAATGTAAGCTCGCTCAGGTCTAACACTTCGTGGAAACCAAAGACACACACATTTTTCATTTCTGAACGTGTGCATGTGGATCTAATAACACTGAAGTAACCCTTTCTGTAATAGTGTTTTCTGAGAGATTCAGGTTTAGATCAGCAATTATAATTTTCAAGGTCTATTTAGCAATGAGTGATTTGGAACGTCAATTATGACAATTCCTACAAGAGACGCGTGTGCTTCTTGTTGTTTTGCTAACATTTATTGTGGAATATATCACATTTTTGGTCCTGCTTTGGAGCCATACATCACGAACTTTTGGTCTACTTTTCCCGGCCGCAAAGATGCATCATTCATGTCTGTTGCTCAGTTTCACTTGTTTTAAAACTGAAACCTGCTTTTGCTGGGAGACCACGGCAATCCGCGGCAGGTGTGGGTGTGTGTGTGCCGAGGTGCCAGTTTGTTACGCATGGGTTACCGCGCCGGCGACCGCTGTAGTCTGAATAGGCCACAGAGCGTAACAGTTGAGAGCTCTTGATGTGTTTACCGTCTGCGCGCCAGCCATTTTGATACAAAATGCACGAACGATGGTGCAGCTTGACAACACAAAAGCAGATAAATGCCTGAATTCCACCACTTGTTCAGCGAAAATGATAGCCACTATCCACAGGGCCAAATCTATCAGTAGAGCCTCACAGTAAATAAACTTTATAACGTTTGCGGTGATGATTCCTCGATCACGGACGCTCGTTGTTCTATTATGGGGAATTGGCATTACTCAGGCATTTTCAGAAAGGTATAACCAGTAAAATTACACCCCTGACACATGTTTACGCACACTCGCTCCAGCATTGTTCACTCAGTAAAAAGGATTATTACCATATATAATTATTCACAGACTGATATCCGAGACTATGGAAAGCGCCAATGCCTAGTCTCCGAGCAGTAGGGTACATCATGGCAGTTCGATTGGTTCAAATTTAAGTGTTTTTGAGAAATGCATATTTTTGACATTTTACGAAAAGTGTCAGTTTTGCCTCTACCTGTAATGTCAATAGCATCAACTTAGTTTTCCACCTCTATATAAGGAAGAGTATGAAATCCATCACTCAGGTCGGTTGCATGGCTGTCTCTCAGCACAAAGGCTCTTGAATCATTGCATGGATGTTCTATTATATCATCTAACATGAATCCACAATACCTTAAACGTTCTATTCACGACGTTGTATACAATAGCCCAGGATTGGTGCATCATTTGATGGACAACATTACCTCTCTACTTGTATATGAGTGTTGCATGTACAGTGGTCGAGGTAGGTATCTTTGGTATGGGTTGATGCCAAAATTAAACGGAGAAGAATAATAATCCAAACCAGAAGGTCCAAGAAACAACAATCACAAATGAGCCATGAAAATCAATTCCATTAAAACTTACACAAGATTTGGTCTACAGCAAACAAGTGAACGATGGGTCAAATTATCGGGCAGCAACAAGATATATATGTCGGGGCGAATTACTGAGAGTCAGTGCACTTCACGGAAATGCACACACTAAACCTGTAGAGACCCATGTAGCGTTCTTGTATACAGGAATCAGTGATTTCCCATAGGGTACCCCTGTCCTCACTAGACAAGTAGTACAGAAGGAGGAATCAAGTCGGTACACAAATTACGGCAGCGAATAGTAATTGAGTGAGTTTAGCTTTACCGGCATGATGAACTTTTTAGCAATATTCAGCAATAACGTACGGCGTACACGCATAAAACCGGGCACGTACACGGCTGACATGTGGGAATCGAACCCGGCTCTTCGGCGTGACGAGCGAGACAGCTTTAACCACTACGCCTACCCTCGTGTATGTGTGGGTACATCCATCAAGAAGCAGTAACCACGCAAAGTTTCCAGACTGATGTTCAGAGCCTCACTATCTCAAATTGTTTATACTTGGAAGGCCGAAGGCGACTCCTCGTGATTTCATGTATGTTCTCCTATAGACATCAGGGCCCGGTACATACATTTCAATTCAATTTGTTATTTTCAAGGGGTTGCTGTTGAAGAGGCCACAGGCCTATGAGTACAATTTAATTATTATTACAGTCACATGGTATTTAGGAAACAAATCTTCTCTGTTAGACAGCCCATAGAAAGATGTACATTGATAGATTTTTAACGAATTTGTAGATTTGATGCTTTCAACAATAACAATTAATTTATACCTGAGTTGATGCGGTAGAAACGGGGGTACATATAACATTCTTAGAATTGTGAAAATACGAGACAGACCTGGCTATAAAATGATACTCATCTTCTATCACCCTAAGTGCACCAACACACACAGTCTATTTTCTCATGGAACGTTATGATATGCTGCCCTTTCTATATTTAATGCATGGGATGTACACTTGCCAGTCGTGCAATAGCTGTCCTAAACTTTTACACCCAATGTTAACATCAAAGGGAGGTAATGCTCTGCTATAAGATCTGATTTAAAAGTGCTATATAAATGAGGTTTGGGGTGATAGGAGTTAGCGTTGAGGCAGTCCAGGTGTCAAGTACATATCTTTTAACGTTTGTGTTACAGATTTAATAAAAGAAACATTTTGGAAGCTAATCAATCAGAGTTTAAGAAGCTTATGCGAATCCACATGTTTCAAGCATATTTTTCACATTTGTTACCCAATTTTATCTTACCATTTTCTATCATACATACACATCATATTGTAACATTTTTGGGATAACGTGACTGCGCCACATTTACTAACCTTATCAATATCTTAAAATGTGCTATGATATGCTTCAATATATAAGGGGTAACGTCACATTCTCCATAAACCATGCAATAAGAAGTACTGACCTTAGCACCTAAAATATTTTTGCATAAAAATGAACCCTTTCTAAAACATTACAATGTGTAAAACCCCAAACCTTGAGCCATATAACAGAATAGGTTTAATTTTGAAGTCGGATACTTTAAGAATGTATTATAATTTACTTCACCAAGCTTCGTCAAATTATGAGAAGTATTCCCATAAGTATTTTCTTACCCCTGTAAGGACGCATTGTTTACATGTATGTTCCATGATAAAAGTTTTGAAAAATATACACCTAAATATTTATAACCCTTGGCTACTTCTAATAATTGTGCCATTTAATGTCCATTTCTCCAAACTGGGATAATTTTCCACCATTCTTAAAAACCACTATCTTAGTCTTATCTCTATTTATTTTTAACTTAAACTTGTCACAATAATCTTCCTAAAAACAGTGAATTTGACGTTGTAAGCCTTTAACAGTGCTAGAAAACATGAAAGTAATATCATCGGCAAACAATAGGAGGAATAACTTAACAATGTCAAGGATATTAGTTGTATACCATAAATTACAATTCTGATGAACAGCAGTCTCGCTTGTTCATTTATAAAAAAGAATGAAAACAAGAATGGGCTCAGAGTACACCCTTGGCGAACACCAATATTACAATCAAAAGTTGCTGACCGAAACCCTTTACTTCTAATGCACCCTTTAACTGTTGTTTACATATGATTAGTAACATGTTCCTCATTTTATTACTCAAACCATGTGCTGTTAATAGCATCCATAATTTATTTCTATGTAACAAGAATCAAAGGCTTTAGAAAAATCAACAAAAAGGACATAAAACTTCAGACCTTTACAAGAAAGATATCGCTGTATGGGGCTGTTTAGGATAAATACATTGTCAATGGTTAAATGGCCTTCTCTAAAACCTTCCCGATCTTCATTAATCTTATTTGTAGCATTGGCCTGCTTACAAAGGCGATCTTAGCGCTACAACTATCTTAGCCTATGTTGGAGAATCATTGTAGCGCTAAGATCGCTTTTTGCAAGTCAGTCCAGAGAGCATTCGTCGACGACGTCCCTTTCTGTATACTCGTCCCCGATCAATGAATGTTATGCGCAAAAATACGACGAACCAATCCGAAAGCGTGGAAGGATAGAGATACTTTAATGAAATAATACCGAGAACATAAATCGGATATGGCATCAATAGCAATTGTATATAGAAAATCGTGAAAAATAAAACGCCAAGTGATTCTGATATTACAAGAAAAATAGCTAACAGAAATTGCCGTTACCTAATTCGAGAGTTTTTAAGGAGGATAGAGACGTGAACTGTTGCCAGTTCGGTGTTTTCTCTGTCGATCTTGGCTGGGCAGAGCTTTGGGGATTATATGTGCGTTGTCCGACAGTTTAAGCTATTTTTTCGAGAGTGATTCGGTAATGCTATCAAACCACAAAATGTGTTTTCGTTCTATTTCTTGTGTTCACATTCCAATATGAAATCCTTCGGAGAGGCACGGAAACCCGGAGTCACGAATTGATGAGTGAGTGTTTATAATCACCAGGATCTCAGCGAATTTTGTCACTGAAGAGCGGGTTTATACGTTCATTCATGTGACAAAACATAGAGTTTAGTTTGTACGCCACCTCAATTTTTCCAGCTATAGGGAGGCGGTCTGAAAAATCCAGAGTTTGGCCCAGACAAGCCTGTCGTTGATCAACAGGGATGCGAATTGACATGTGTCAAAGCAAAGTCCGAAGCGAAACCACGATGCCCCATCCCGTTAATCGCCCCTTACGTGAAAGCATGGGTTACTGAAGATCCGAATTCTAACCCGGATCTTCACGTATTCTGTGACAATATAAGATATAAATTGATACATATTTGGCGGACACTATAAAGCCAAAGAACAACCATGTCAACAAAGGCATATGCTCACTATAAAACTCGTATGTAAGTAGTAAAATATGGGCACAACATAAAATAAGCACGCGGTTGGCCTCACAACACACTATGGGTGCTTGCCTCCCGTGTGCGCTCGCATCGGCCCTGAACGGACGCGAGGCGCTTGATTACGATAAACCATTCGTGACCAAAATCGTGTTGTTCCGGGACAAGCCGAATGAAAGCTTCTAGCTGATAACATTGGAGGTTGGGGAAAAGGGCGAAGTGGTGACGAATGGCATTAAACATGGTCGACATCTTGGTTCGCTTGGCGAGGGCAGCTCTGAGGATAGTTCGCGTGCGCGCGCAAGACATCGAACAGGCACAGGCGTTCAGGGTCGAGCGCTCGCTAACGGATTCGCCGGCACTCGCGGTTCTGAACACGCCTCGGGCTGGGAGTTCTCTCGGTCCTTCCTTTTCTGGCGTCTCCGTTCTTTGTCCCTGATTCGTTATATTGAAAACATACACAGCAGAGACTCACAAAGGAGCGCCAGACGGCATTTTGATCTACTACCAGGTGGAATGGGAATGTCCACCAATGCTTGCGAGACTACTAAGCGTGTCTTTATAGCGCATTTTTGGTGTTAGGGTTGTCCCTTGAAGCAAGAAGCTGCTCAGTTGCCCTGAAGATGTGTAGTAAAAGTGAAAATCTCCTTTAGGAGTCATCTTTCCGAACAGTGGCTTCAGTTGGTAGTTGGTCAATGGATGTTTTGCCACGCACAATTCTGCCACCACTTCTTTATGACCTTTGGCACTTTCTCTGAAGCTACATTGTGACTGGAGTGGTCCATAAACCGACAGCCTGCTTCACTGTTGTAGCTCTTATTCTGCTGGTCATATAAAAGTACATTTGAGCTCTGATTATCTTTCAGCATAGGTTCCACATACTCTTTTATGTCATTCAAGCATCTCTTGCTTCTTTTGGTACTCTTTTTACAGTATCAACTTTCTCATTCACTTGTTTAGTGAGGTCCGTAGCTGATTGGTCAAAAGGACCTTCAGAAACCTGGTCATGAATAAGCTTTTCACTTTAATTTTTGCTCCAATTCATATATTTTCGGTAGCTCCTTAGTTTCCTCTTCCTTCTTTCGTTTAATAGGATTCTTCACTATTGTATATATAGAAAATAAGTAAATGAAAGGAACACTTTCGAGTACCGCCAAACAATAGCAAATTGTTTTCTTGAAGACCAATAATCGTCAGCTCATGCTTGTCGTAAGAGGCGACTATCGGGATCAGGCTCCGCTTCGACTTCGTTGAAGCTCATGTCACCCGTATCCCAATTGCGTAGATCGGTGCTCTTGCTGTTGATCACTGGATTGTCTGGTCCAGACTCGAGTGTTACAGACCGCCGCCGTATAGCCGGAATATTGGTGAGGTGCAGCGTTAAACAACAAACAAACAAATCAAATATGCGATGACGGAGATAAAAAGCATCGAGTGATCAAATGTATATTCGTGTATTCAAGCACTCGACGGTGCAGTAGCAGAAACAGCATTACATGGATTACATAATTCCTCTATTACGATTAATTCTCATATTCGGTCACTCCTCCGGTCGCTCCACTCCATACCCATCATTCATCCACTGACTCAGTCATTAACCTGACCCCCATCCTTGTATACACCGCACACACACTTTTACAAAAACACATTCCCGCATTAAGGTATATGTATTCAAGATAACGCATATGTGTTTTCAGGATGAAAATATGCTTAAATCTGTTCTGATTCACAAATCATTATGTCCTGTTGGTGATTAAATATTGTTTGCTTTGAAACAAAATGTCGCTATTTCTCAGTTGTCCTTACATAAACAATTTTAAACATGTCCGTACGCACCATTCACACCAGATGTATGAATATAGAGGCTGTTTGCAGGTTTGATATTTTATATTTCATCATGAGAAGAGATGGTTGCGCTCCACGAGTCACACAAAGGTTCATTGTGTTCCACCTCTCTCGTTGATAATATTCCTGTAAATATCGATGGCATCGCTGAGTTACCCATGGCACGCAGCATGAGGCGACTGACATGTTTGAGTCGTTATACTCGCTTGACGTGGATGATGCATGTCATCTAATGCCATTTGCGTAGATCTGATGCTCATGACGTTAGTCACTGGATTGTTGGTCAATTTCTGCGACTTTTGACTGCTGCGAAGTAGGTGACTGCCCTTCAAAATCGACAGGAGTTGCTTCCCATATACTAACAGCGTAGTAACGGTAGGAAATAGTTGCCTCCATTCCGTGACCAACTCATTGTTATTCCGGGACAAAGCCGAATAGTGAGGTTACGGAAATAAGGCGAGTGGTGACGAATGTCAACTGAAGGAATTTACGGAGATGGGGCGAAAGTGGTGACGAATGAGTTGCCTCAGCCCGATTCTGGTTATGCCATTCGTCACCACTCGCCCCTGTCCGTAACCTCCAAGAAACTCGTCCCCCTCTCGATGCTTGTTATGTGCGAAAATACGACGAAACCAGTCAGAACGCGCGTAATGGTTTGCCGTGCTTTGATAAAAATAATCCGGACTACTTAAAATCATTTATGGAATTATGTTATTGTTTAAAATCATGAAAAAAATATCTATCGTCATATTGAAAAGTACTAAGAACGTAGCTAACAGATATTGTGCTGTCTAATGTGAAGTTTTTTGATAAGAATCATGCGATTGTCGGTGAGAGATTAAAATACACGAACGTGCGTTTGTTGACATAATTGCTCTCACTGGTCCAACTGAGTGTATTTCTGTGACGATCTTGCGGGCTTGACTCGGTGATTGTTACGTGCGCTTCCAACAGTTTTAGGAAATGTAATTATCAATCGCTACGAGTTTTTCAAAACAATGATATTATATCTCTATGTAACTAATCAATTTTAATCTTTAACATTGGAGCCTATATTTCACATCTCTGGAAATATTTTCGTCTAGCTTTTTGGTCATTCATATTTTTCGAATTCACTCCAAAATTCCACCTGGGGTATGACAGCAAGGTTACATCACGTGTGTAGTCATTTTTTAGTTTCTGCAATAGATTTAATGCAGCTGTGTATTTTACAAAATTATTTGCATATTCAATAAAAATCCCATTTGTGTGATTATTAAACCCTTTTCAGAAATACAATTGGAAATATAAGGTGAACATCTGGTAATAATTACGTCAGAATATGTCTTTTAAGAAATATGTTTTTCTCTTTCTTTTTACTTGTATCAAAGGCGGGTTTAATTCTTTAAAATAAATAAAGTAATAACAAAACAGCAATATAAATGTATGAGTACTTCGGTGATATTAAGTACCATTGGAATCAAACAGGAATAGGAGTTATCGTTCCTATTTTTGAAATAGTTCTGATGTTCATACGCCAATATGGAAATCCTTCCACAAGAGGCACGAGTCGCTATTCGGCTTGTCCTGGAGATAACACGATTTGGTCACGAATGCGCAGGTAGCATTCGTTCCTCGCCCTCTTTTCGTAACCTCAAGAAGCCTCGTCCCCTATCGATGAATGTTGAAATAATGTGCGAAAATGCGACAAAATAGCAGAGCAGAAGGCGCGCGTTAGACTCGGGGCGCTTTGCGGTAAAAAATAGCTTTAATGCTTAAATCGGTCACGCATTTATTATTGCTTGTTTAAAAATCATGATAATTATATATATCAAGCGCTGACATTATAAAGAACAGCCTAACAAATTCCGTTACCTAAATTGAATTTCTTAATAAGGATAGGGTTATGAACGGCGACAGATATAAATACGCATGCGCGTTCTAACATAAGGGCTCTCATGTCAGATTAGGTATATTCTTGGACGATCTAGCGGACTTTGCTTTAAAAGATTTTACGTTAAGTTTGGCAAGGGTTTGCAGTAATGTTGTGTAAAGCTACGAATTTCAAAACGAGTATATTTATATGTAATACTAAATAACTTGGAACTTAAACTCTGTACTTACATTTCACTTCACTGGGGATAATTTGGTCTGACGTTTTACAGGGTCCTTCATATTTCCTCCAGCGTATTCAGTTTAAAATCATTTGGCCAGGTATCTTGGGACTGATTACAGATGAAATAAGAAACAACATTTGGGATTCTTTAAAAACACGTTTTTTAGAAATACACATTTGTGATTTGGGTAAAGGTGAAATTCTCCTTACTGGTGCATGCGTCTGACAGGTGAAACATATCCAAATTGTTCACACAATCATGAAAAATATAAGCGTTTCTTTATTCTATATACCTGGAAATATTCCATATGGAGACAGAAACATATTTTCTAGTGATCATAGAGATCGGGGTGCGTTTAGTCCGAGCTCCTCCGCGTTCCTATCGTCTTTGGCCGTTCCTTTTTAAAACGGACGGTTTCAATGTAACTTGTCTCCGGATAGGAACGATGGAAGGGATTCAGTAATTTGGTGGTGTGGGCATATCCAGATGAATGATACACCTGGTGGGATTATACACCGCGGCCCAAATGTCAATAATCTACTTTTTCAATCCTTACTGGAATTCCAGTTCATATAGACAAAGAGGCAGCTGAGCAAAAGGGGCACAACCTACTGGGTGTCAACTTACCCCAAATTGGCCAGATGTTGTCGATCATGTCATCGTTTTCTACGTAAACTCCAGATGTCATTGCTTTCATTCAAACTTTTCCCCGATCCCTGAAGGTATATGTGTGACTGTATCTATTTTCGCAGGTGTTGTAAGGCAAGCTTATGTGCCAAGAATTGATATTCCTAATGTCCTTCATTATTAGGATAGTAGTCGAAAATGTTCAAATATAAGATGGTTTGACTCAAGTGATGTTGGTTTATTTCTTAGATTAAGCTCAAAATAGTCCGCTGCATTCTCAGCTGCAAAATATTGAAAAGGTGTGTCCAGTGTTAAAAGTAGGGTTGATCTTCAAGTTTGCGGCATTAATGCAATTTTAATAGGGACTGGTCGGCACGGAGTCAGTATAATGCGTCAGGTGGGGTATTTCGTAGCTGCCAGGTATCTCAGTGGAGCTAGCACTATAAAGCCAGCTTAAGTCTGGGCTGAAAGTACCAAAACAGCCCGCACATACACGCCACACACGCATGCACGTCGTCCTTATGAGGCGAGAATGTTCTCAAGCACGACGTTAAATTGAATTTAACCTCACCTCACTTTCACCTCATTAGGGACATTTGTCGGACCAGCAATATATATCCTTCTGAAATATTGAACATGGGCTCGTCTTCAGTGTAAGAGTCAAGCTGAAAGAAATAATATTATGATGGACATACACAATGGTTATGTTTAGGCTGTCAGTGGGAACAACTACACCGTTTCCACGGAGGGCACCCAGACATTGGACAGCAGCTGGTCGGACAGAATACGTTTTTCACAGTATTGTTTCCTCTTATTCAGTGAGTGTTTATACCAGTGACAGCTGACTGAGCAGAATCCACTGTATGACAGACGGGCAGCAGTTTCAAGACTTTTGTCGTAGTTCACGAGTATCTACAGTCGACCACTTGTTTGTCAGACTCTGATAACCTCGAGCATCTCAGTTGTCCGGAGATAACATCATGGTCCTGGTAAATTCCTTCCATAATTTATCATTATGCAATCTCTTCTAACTCGGGACATAATGGATGTCTTGGATATTTCGGATATCTCGATATTATTTCCATGGGGTCCCCAACATAAGCAAAATTACCCTTTATCTCGAGCATTTTCCAGTTAGAAACTCGACATTCACCTTACCTTTCATGGGCAAGCATCCCTTTGAACTGAGGCTGCCTCACATGCTTACACATGGTGCAGCATGAATCAAAGTGATGCTGCAGTGTAAACTAATTAGGGCTAATTGAGCTGGGAAAGGTGTCAATTTGTTTGTTTATTTAATTAGGATTTCCACTAAGAAGGAATTAATTAGGAAGTACTCACTGTTACAAATCCAAGTAAAACACTACTGATAACGGATTATAGCTCGGAATCCAAAACATACTGAGAGCTCTTTCATAGTGATATGTGATGATATGCCCTGCTCAGATGTATATAGGTTAGCTCGATATGTTTTCTTGGTCCCATGAATATCGAGACAACGATCGATTCGACTGTACTTCAAATCAGATACAGCACTATTTTGTAAACAGGCGGCCTCACTGAACATCTGTCATTTATTGAGAAGTATTTAAAGGCAGATTTCATTCAATCAGCAAAACGTCTCTAACATCCCGAATGGCTAAAGAACACATCAATATGAAATTATAAACCCAATAGTTGTTTATTGGGACAGTACTTATACAGTCAGTATGGAAACATTCAGAGTCTTGTGAGGTACATGTAGTCAGTGAGGAATGACTATTGCTCTGCCCGACATCAAGCGCATGCTTCTCGCATCCACAATTGCCAGATCTCGAGGACGGCTTGGGAAGAGTTTCCGCTAGTTGTGCTGCTCTTTCCACATAGCGAATTATAAGGATATGGAAGGTTACCAGTCCTGCTGATACGTAAGCTGCGTAAGAGACTTATCGTAGGACGAGGAACCAGACGAATGGCCGATTTCACCTCAGCATTTCCCATTTTCCCATGTTTCTCCGAGGAGGTCGTGCACCAGTGTCAGCCAATCAATCCAGATTATCGAGGTCAAGGTTATGACGTAGCATATTGTCGTGTTCAACATGATACTGAAACCATGCTACCAAGATACAACTTATAGAAGTTTGGCGTCATCAATTATTTCTTTGTTTACTGGATCAATGCCCGCTTTGGCTCCTGTGAGACTGTCTTCTACATCCCTGGAAACTACCCTCATTAGATTCTGAGAGTTGGAGACAAGCAGGCCGTTGTTACTATGTCAACCTTAGCCGACAAACTTCTGATCTTATGTTCCCAGGCTGTCATCTACATCTCTGGAAACTGCAGCTTCATGAGATTCTGAGAGGATTGGAGACAAACAGGCCGTCGTTACTGTTAATTTTAGCCGACAAACTTCTGATCTTATGTTCCAGGCTGTCCTCTACATCTCTGGAAACTGCCTTCATGAGATTCTGAGGATTTCAGACAAACGGAGCCGTCGTTACTATCAACCTTAGCCGACAAACTTCTGATCTTATGTTCCAGACTGTCCTCTACATCTCCGGAAACTGCCTTCATGAGGATTCTGAGGATTTCAGACATGTAGAGCCGTCGTTACTATCAACCTTAATGGAAACAAACTTCTGATCTTATGTTCCAGACTGTCCTCTACATCTCTGGAAACTGCCTTCGTGAGATTCTGAGAGTTGGAGACAAGCAGGCCATCGTTACTGTCAACCTTAGCCGACAAACTTCTGATCTTATGTTTCCAGACTGTCCTCTACATCTCTGGAAACTGCCTTCATGAGATTCTGAGGAGTTGGAGACAAGCAGGCCAATCGTTACTGTCAACCTTAGCCGACAAACTTCTGATCTTATGTTCCAGACTGTCCTCTACATCTCTGGAAAACTGCCTTCATGAGATTCTGAGGATTGGAGACAAGCAGGCCGTCGTTACTGTCAACCTTAGACGACAAACTTCTGATCTTATGTTCCAGACTGTCCTCTACATCTCTGGAAACTGCCTTCATAGAGATTCTGAGGATTGGAGACAAGCAGCCCGTCGTTACTGTCAACCGTAGCCGACAAACCTCTTATTTTGTGTCAAGTTGATCTTCCGAATTGTCTCTGGAAACTTCAACCCCTCAGCCCCCTCCTTGTCATCCGTACTAGTAATAAGCTGCAGACTGTCCTCGAGGTGTTTCAACAGCTTCAGTTTAGCTTCATCAGGTTGTGTGTTAACATAGGCACATAGTATTGGATGACATAGCCCATGGCATAGAGTTTCATGTTTTCCTAGCTATCTCCTCGACAATTACTCTGTGTAATGCAACAGGTCATTATTGAAGCATCAGCTTAGGAGGTACATCGGAGTCAGCATGGTGATGCTTCTGTTGACAAAATGTAAAGTTCTGTTATTTTGGGAAATCAATTCGAGTTAAAGGGTATTTTTGCAGCTACATCAACATAATCCACATCTTAAGACACTAGACACCGCAACATACAAAATCGTTCCACATTTCAAATAGCTGTCTTCAACGGTTCAAGTTATTTATATTCAGATAACAGACATACTTTTTAGTTAAAGAGTGTGCTCTTAAAAGACGGCAGTAGGGCTTCGTCTCTGTCTTAAACCTGTCTTATACAATTGTGTGTGAAGAAGATGATGTGGTAGCAAAGTGATTGAAGCGTTTGTGTGACAACGACGGCCGGGTTCGATATCCCAGTGTGAGTTTCTGGTCTCCCCGCAGTGATTATGTTAGGAATACTCAAAATCCCTGTATAAGACAATTGCAGAACTTCAGCAAATATAATATATTAGATAAGGGGAGAAATATTGTATTATAGCAATTATCCGATAGCCATCAAAATCAAAATCTAAAAGGACCAGTGAAAGACTGGCGGAATGCACCGGCGATGACATTGTTATTCAGCTCAAGCATCATAACTTGCCGATCCTATATTTTCTACAAGCAGGTCTTTCCATAAGCAGGCATAATCCAACATGGACTGCTCCCCAACGATACATGCATAAGTGAGGCTTCGCTTTTAAATGTTCGGAACGGTTCTTCAGAATTTTGTCAGTTTGGCAGGGTGCGGGGTAAGTGAGTATGGTTTTACTCCGCTTTTAGCAATATTCCAGCAATATCCACGACGTGGAACATCAGAAATGGAGCTTCACACATCGTACCTATGTAGAAAATCGAGACCGGGGGTCTGACGAACGAACTCTTTAAGCACTAGGATAGGCTACCGCCCCAGTTTGGTGTGGAAGGAATGCCCGACATAATTTTGGTTTTCACTTAGAAGTGAACCCAATCCCAAAGGCTGCACGACAGTGTACCCATGTTGGGAATCGAACCCAGGTCCACGGCGTGTCAAGCCTACAGGATAGAACATGGTTTCATAGCGAGTTGAGAATAGTATTGTCACAACTTACCTGAAGATCTTGTTATGTGTTGAGCTGAATAGGTGTTGGAGTGTGGTATGAAGGGCTCCTTGCACAAGTCATATTTATACTGTGTTGACGACGGTAAACGACAGAGTAGATCCTGTTTATCCTCATCATATGCATGATTCCCACCACGAGAGGGTAAACTCAGAAACTGCGCCATTCAAGTGTTTTCTGGAAATAATCTAACAGCAGATAACATAATTTAGGTCACATGAAACGACAGTGTATCTTTTTACACATACCTGATTGTGCGTAGACTGAACAAATGCCGGGTTCATTGTGCCAGCTAACCATGATATGACCATACAGTTAAACATGGAATACCCTTCCAGAACCACATGCTCCTGACTTTGGGCGGACCAGGTCTTGTTTTATCCAACTCATGTCTTCCACAGGCATCAAGAACTCTCTTTACCGCTTGCTGGTAAAATGCCAGGATCGACCTCTCTCTGGGCATATGCTTACAATATGGTTACAATGTTAGCTAATCAGTGAAGATATATGACCCAGGTCAAAGTGGATCAGTAAAACCCACCAGCAATGGTATGGTATACATCTGTAGCAGTTCTTTTTCCAAAGATAATGACGTACCAAATCCGTTTTATGACATTTTTTTTTCCTATAATATTAAAATAAAAATAGCTCCAGTTAATGAGGTTGGGGACAAATTAATGATCATCTCAGAAGAAAGACGGGATTTGAACTTACGATATGCTGATCTGGGCACGGCTGTGACACAACTCAGTGAACAGTGATAATAGTTCCTGGGTCGAAGAGCGGCTCTTATAAATTATGTCCTCGGTTGTGCTGAATGCTGAATTTTCTACAGTGTACGTGGTCTGTTGGGATGCATCCGAATGCATCAACAGATGCAGTCTGTTGTGTATCGTTATACACCGACACTTTATCGTTGCTCATAATATTAATCACTAGTTTGCCTCGACCATCCAGGACTTCGTACATTTTGGTTGACCATTGCTGGAGGCGTAATCCAATATATTCTTACCCACTTCGTCATTGTACTTTTGTAACACTGTTTTCAAAGGAGACGATATACAAATATCCAGCAGTATGTTCCTGGTGATGTCAAAAAGTGTTTTTGTCGTAATCGAACACAATATATTTATTTAACCAATTTTTTTCATCATTGCAGTTTGTATTTCATCCATGGGTTGTAAGTCCATTTCCATTTACCTCGTGTTACGTTAACGGTTTTTTGTTTCCGAAGAAAAAGATGAATTTTACTGTGATCAGATTACACAATGTTTTGGAGGACATGATCATAACAAATATTTGAAAGACCGTCATTGCGAGGTACATTATGTCATGCGCATTTTTAGATGCCGTGTTACTATATCGTTATCAATCAAAACACAGGTGCGTGAAATCTCATGACATCTGTAAACACAATGTTGTTATTGTTGCCTAAACACTATTGCAGATTATGGCTGTGTTGTGCCTCCACTCATCGAGTGTTCACTGACAGTGACACTGACAATACAAACCAAGAAATGTCCACAGACGTAGTGAGTGATCACAAGTACTGTTGCTGTTTTCAGGTTAATGTAAGGGTTGAGTTTATGGTTAATGTAGTGGGGATATAACGTTACCTGGAGTAGTGGGGGCGTGACTTTATCCAGTAACCTGCTGTATTAGGACTGACTGACTGACTGAGTTTAGTTTTACGCCGCTTTTAGCAATATTCCAGCAATATCACGGCGGGGACACCAGAAATGGGCGGGCTTAACACATTGTGCCCATGTGGGTGCTGTATTAGGAACTCAACGCAACGTAGAATAGTAAGGGCTCGAGATTATCCAGTAGCCTGCTGTATTTGGAACATAACGCAACCTAGAGTAGTGGGGTGCGTGTCATTATCCAGTAGCCTGCTGTATTTGGAACATAACGCTACCTAGATTAGTGTGGGCGTGACATTACCCAGTAGCCTGCAGTAATAGGAACATAACGTTACCTAGAGTAGTGGGGGCGTGACAATTTCCAGTAACCTGCTATATTATGAACTTATCGCAACCTAGAATAGAGGGGGGCGTGACGTTATCCAGTAACCTGGTGTATTAGGAACATAACGCTACCTAGAGCAGTGGGGGCGTGACATTATCCAGTAGTCTGCTGTAATAGGAACATAACGTTACCTAGAGTAGTGGGGGCGTGACCTTATCCAGTAACCTGCTGTAATAGGAACATAACGCTACCTAGAGTAGTGGGGACGTGATATTATCCAGTAGCCTGCAGTAATAGGAACATAACGTTACCTAGAGTAATGGGGGCGTGTCATTGTCCAGTAACCTACTGTATTGGGGATAAAACGCTACCTAGAATTGTTAGCAGAGACGTGCCATTATCCAGTAACCTACTGTATTGGGGATAAAAGGCTACCTAGAGTAAAAGAGACGTGCCATAATCCAGTCACCTACTGTATTGGGGATTAAACGCTACCTAGGGGGTAGCAGAGACGATGCCATTATCCAGTAACCTACTGTATTGGGGATTAAACGCTACCTAGGGTAGCAGAGACGTGACATTATCCAGTAACCTACTGTATTGGGGATAAAAGGCTACCTAGAGTAAAAGAGACGTGCCATAATCCAGTAACCTACTGTGTTGGGGATAAAACGCTACCAAGAGTAACAGAGACGTGCCATTATCCAGTAACCTACTGTATTGGGGGATTAAACGCTACCTAGGGTAGCAGAGACGATGCCATTATCCAGTAACCTACTGTATTGGGGATAAAAGGCTACCTAGAGTAAAAGAGACGTGCCATAATCCAGTCACCTACTGTGTTGCAGGATAAAAACGCTACCTAGAGTAGCAGAGACGTGACATTATCCAGTCACCTACTGTATTGGGGATAAAAGGCTACCTAGAATAACAGAGACGTGCCATTATCCAGTAACCTACTGTATTGGGGATAAAACGCTACAAAGAGTAGCAGAGACGTGACATTATCCAGTAACCTACTGTATTGGGGATATAACGCTACCTAGAGTAACATTACCTAGTCGTTACATTATCCAATAAACTTCTGTATTATGGCTCTCACGTTATGATGTGATGCCATCCAGTAACCTACAATAATAAGCGAGAACATTCGATCCCCCACCTTAACTTAGTGTAAGTTTAATTATATCGGGAATATGGGAGGTGTCACAATACCGACCACAAGGTATATGTCAGGCGTTAAATTACCGAGTATGTCAGAGGCGTTTATGTTACCCATTATATTGGGTGTTGAACGTAACCCAGTTCAGATGGTCTGGAATTACCCGGTACAACGAAAGTGAAACATTACAAGTATATTGAAGGTTTGACGTCCGCCAATATGTAGACAGTCATTTGCGAGTGACGAGGAACGACGTATTTTCTGTGAAGAATGAATTCAGTTTGGAAGTCACGAGTCTTGGCGACTGACATATTAATTTACTTCACGAGGGACAGATAATAAGTTCCTTCCTCACGAGTAGTTTATGTTCATATTTTCCATCGTCAATTTTGAACGTGACAACCTGAGAAGATCCTTATATTAATTCTTGTTATGTGAGAGGCGAATTATCATTCACTACACCTGTGGAACGACACCAATAATGATCCCAGAATAGTTAAAGAGTTCGATTGAAACGCATCTGTTTCTAGGAAGATGATACAAAATATACCAAAAGTAACCATCAAGAATATTTTTGTTAGATTCATTCTGAAAATTATTTCAAAGTAAATGATACAGTACATCTGTCAGGTATTCAGAGACGTGCGGTTTAATTCAAACCGTTCGCCATCCAGTATAGCGGTCGTTGAACGTATACTGAACCATAAACACCCACTCATTCTTTTGTCATGTTGAAGGTGTAGCATTAACTAATCTTTTGAGTCCTCCTGACAAGGTACGTAAGTCCCAAAACTTCCAATTTTTTAAACCTAGTATTTTTGTTATTTTCAATTTCGGCTAAATTTTCCTGCAGTTACCAGCGGCTGAAGTGATGGTGTAAATCCAGCTAGGGTCCATGCAGGGAGCAGCAGCAAGTCCCCATGGTCCCACAGTATGGTGATCTACCATCGGTTGTTGGCGACCTTTAGCCTGTTTCATCTTGTATTGCCTTCGTAATTAAAATAGTTTTAGATTTACGTGCTAGTTTTAGACACCATCTGTGATACTCTAGTTATTTTACAGTCCTTCGATGACTGATTATTTAACAATTTAAAATTATTGTGTATGCCAAACATTTTTCTAGTCACTATATGGCTGAAACATTGCCGCGGTGACGTTTAATTTTAACTCACTCATTCTAATCTTTCGAAGGTGTAACATTAGCTGGTTCATTCGAGCCCCACCTTAACACTTGTTGTTTGTGTACATGTGCAGGACACTTTCAACAATTGGGGAAAGATTGACCATTATTATTATTTGGACTATTACATGAAGTAATAGTTTCAGCTACTTACCTTTACATTTCCTCTTTTAAAACACATGGCATTGTCTCCCAGTGGATGTTAATATTTTGTGTTCAAAGAACTTCAGCTGGAAAACAGAACGATGAGGAACTGACTTGGAATGGTGACTGATTATTGTAGGAACAGTTCATGAAAGTTTAGGATGTAAGATAAAAACAGATTTCTTGTGTTATAATGCTGTTCTAGACAGTCTTTACCACAACTCAAGCAGTGCATCAGATTTTACATTAAACAGCAGGTGCAACCTGTTTTTGTTTGGTGCAACAAGGTGATTGCCTTAGGTTGCAATGGGTGCAAGTAGGTATCATTTCATTAAATAGACCCCTGGTTATACTTGTTCAATACGAATGATGCGAACTGGGTGCAGGTAAAGTCAAACGTACACACTTTCCAGGTTTCTTCCCTGGCCACTAATAGGCAGATGCCTCTCACGGTTAGTCCATTGTCCACAACCCCGTACACCTGATGTACTCGTTGGCAATTATGATTTTTACAAAACCCGAATGACATTACTTGTTCAAGAATCATTTTCAAATCATCTATCAACTCGTAATTTCTTAAAAGGTTTAACTGACCACGGTAGCTCCTTGTTTGACGTGATGTGAGTCGCTCCGAACTTCAATGCTCCTGTACTTCTCTAATACTTCCAAATACATATAGCTCTCTTAATCAGTGTGTGGTCATCCTTTGTATGCACATTGTCTATCTTGTATATCACGTCCTCGTTCACTGTCACCCACTCCCCGTGAATACAGGTTCCATGGTGATTGTAAAATCACTGGCCAGTTCATAACTAGGGAATAGGCCACCCGGCTACTGTTTCCTTGGAGGGACTGAATATCAACGTGCAGTGGAACACTATTCCATTTGTGGGTATTTGATAAGAATGAAAGGCTGCTGAGATGTCACTGACTAGTGTGCTTGTGGGTATTTACTATCATCTAGTACAGAGAGAGAAGTGAATATATGGCATGCACTGACAAATATCAACAACACACCATTCTTAAACTCATTTTGGTAAAGCTTTACAATAAATCAGTATAAAACCCATGATTGTTTATTGGACAGTACTTATACAGTCAGTATGAAACATTCAGAGTCTTGTGAGGTACATGTAGTCAGTGAGGAACTTGACTATTGCTCTGCCCGACCCATCAAGCACATGCTTCTCCGCATCCACAGTTGCCAGATCTCGGACGGCTTGGGGAAGAGTTTCCGCTAGTTGTGCTGCTCTTTCCACATAGCCAGTCCTGGAATGAAAGGTTACCAGTCCTGCTGACACGTAAGCTGCATGCAGAGACTTATCGTAGGGACGAGGAACCAGACGAATGGCCGACTTCACCTCAGCTTTTCCCAGGGCGGATTTATCGTTGTACGTTCCATGGACAAATTCTGCATAGTTGAGTGCGTTGTGGGTGAACTCGTGGACTATCTGCTCAGCCATGAAGGGAACACTCCATTCCCCTTCCAACACTTGGGTCCATCCAAAACATACCAAGGGCTGAACGAACTCCTCCAGCTAAGTTAATTTTGTGTTCCTGTTTATAAAAAGCAATGCAGGATATCATCTGAGTCATTGAGTCATAGAGTTCTGGGTGAGTGTTATTGATCATTCTGAAAGCTGCATGTGCAGTGGTCGATATCTTCCTTTGTTCTTCCCCTGTGAATATGTATTTCTTTGAAGTCATGTAGGACGGTGAAAGGGACATAACTCCTGTGACGTTCAACCAATTTGCAATGTCCTCATCATTAAAGACGAGTACAATCTCATCCTCCTTCACAGGGAGATGAATGGGTTGAATTTGTTGGATGTCCTGAAAGAACGCTTTCTTGGCTTCGCTCTCAGAAACCTCTGTGCCCCTGAAACCTTTGACTGCTAATATCTGGTTCATTAGGTTGATATCTCGACGGAAAGGCCAGTACAGGTTCATGAAGCTATCAGTCAAACCCATCAGGGAAAGGGGATACATTTGTTGACAATGGTTTCAACGGATCAAGGGACAAGAAAAGATCACTCAAGATGGGCAGCGATGTGTTCCAGTCTTGGTAAAAGGAATCGGCTCCTTTGCTGATGTTTCTCCGAGAGTCATGCACCAGTGTCAACCAATTAATCAGATTATTGAGGTCAAGGTTATGAAGCGGCATATTGTCGTGTTTAACATTATATTGTATCCAGGCTAACAATTCTTTTTTCAACACTTTATAGAGTTTGGCATCATCAGTTACTTCTTTATGTACATGATCAATGATCGCTTTGATGTCTGTGAGACTGTCCTCTACATCCCTGGAAACTGCCCTCATTAGATTCTGAGGATTGAAGACAAGCAATCCATCGTTACTGTCAACCTTATTCGACAAACGTCTGACCTTGTGCTTCAGACTGTCCACTACATCCCTGGAAACTGCCTTCATTAGATTCTGAGCATCGATGACAAGCAGGCCGTCGTTACTGTCAACCTTATTCGACAAACGTCTGACCTTTTGATCCAGACTGTCCTCTACATCTCTGGAAACTGCCTTCATTAGATTCTGAGGATTTGAGACAAGCAGGCCATCGTTACTCTCAACCTTATTCGACAAACTTCTAACCTTTTGATCCAGACTGCCCTCTACATCTCTGGAAACAGCCTTCATTAGATTCTGAGCATCGATGACAAGCAGGCCGTCGTTACTTTCAACCTTATTGGACAAACCTCTGATCTTGTGTCCAAGTTGATCTTCAATGTCTTTGGAAACTTTACTTAGACTTTTTGGCAGCGTGGCCATCCCCTCAGCCCCCTCCTTGTCATTCGTACTAGTAATAAGCTGCAGACTGTCCTCGAGGTGTTTCAACAGCTTCAGCTTAGCTTCATCGGGTTGTGTGCTAACATAAGGCACATAGTATTGGATAACATAGTCCTTGGCATAGCATTTCATATTTTCCTTTATCTGCTCAACATTACTCTGAGTGAGGCAACAGGTCGTGAACATCAAGAGGAGGTACATCAGAGTCCACATGTTGATGTTTCTGTTGACAAAATGTTTGATGTTCTATTATTTTGACATGAATTCAGTGAAGCGTATTTTCTACCACACTAGATAACCAGAACCCACTTCTTAAGAAACAGAACGCAACATAAAATCGTTCACATTTCAAATACCTGTCTTAGAAACAGTTCAAGTTATTAATATTCAGATAACAGACAGTCATTAACATGAAATATAATTCTATGTGTAAGGTGATGCTGTAGCCAAGTGATTATACGTTTGTTTGACAACGACGGGTGGGTCCGATATCCTATATGGGTACAGAGTGTGCATTTCTTGTGTCCCCCGCGATGATTATGTTAGAATACTGCAAAAGCAGCATAAAACATATCCACTCACTCATTCCAAACAAACTGCATACAACATAGCGACACTTCAGCAAATATAATGTACTTGTTATTGGGGTAAATACAGTACATGTATTATGATACTTATCCCGACAGCCGTTAAAATCAAAATCTAATCAGGACCAGTCAAAGACTGGCGGAATGCACCGGCAACGTGTTCCACGATGACAGTGTTATCCAGCTCACGCATCACAACTTCCCGATCCTATAATTTCTACAAGCAGGTCTTTCCACAAGCAGGCATGATCCAACTGGAGACTATCCCAACGATACATGCAAAATTGAGGTTTTTTTCAGAATTGTGTCAGTTTGTTGTGGAAGGAATGCCCGACATAACATTGGTTTCTGACGTTTACCACTTGGGTCTAATCTGGGATACAAACCTACGAGTGAGTGAGTGAATGAGTCTAAATTCACGCTGCGTTTAGCAAAACCACGACAGAGGGCACCAGATATGGGCTTCACACAGTGTACCCATGTTTGGAATCGAACCCGGGTCCCGGTATGCTTTGATAGCCGGTTGAGAGGAGTACGAGGGCCGGCCAGAAGGTAGTCAGCCTAACTATATTCTCGGTGCTCAATGTTTCCATTGTATTTTGAAGAAATCATTAGCAAAGCCAAATCCAAAATTTCACATATGTGGGTAATGTGGTTAACGAGATATTCATCACATTCCCGTCATAGTCAACAGTCAAATATTTGGATTGCTTGATTTATATTTAGACGGGGTTGTTTTAAGGACACCCTATTTTATTCTTTTAAAAACATTGTGTCCAGACATTCAAGCTGGCACTGTTCACAATATACGGAGTGCTCACACAAAATTAAAAAAATAAAATAAAACAAACAAAAACAAAACTTAACAAAGACAAAAGTTTCTTAATAGTGCTCTTGATTCTCACTTGTTGTACTTGTTATGACAATTTCTCGCGTTCTCTGGACTTTAAACTTGTGGCAGCGACTGAGAGGAAGGTAAACACATTCTTTTAATGATAAACTCACCCTAAATATCTTAGATAACACCTGTTAATCTATTAATAAAATATTAAATAATGAAATCTTTGTAGATCAATCGATATCAAGAGGGAGAGAGAAAGAGAGAGAGAAAGAGAGAGAGAGAGGGGTGAGAGAGGGAGAGAGATTGTTACACTAAGGTTGCCACCGGTTCATTATACAAGTAGTACAACATGTATGCACCATGTATAGAGGGTGCCATTCATATTCGTCTTTACAATTGCAACTGATTATTTCTTATTCATGGCAAGAAATACATACTTTGCTAAACGATTAATAACATCTGGGTTTTGGGATGATAATAGCTGATAAAATGTACGATATGTTGGATATACAATGTTATATTCAGGTAACAATTTTATCAAATCTGTCAAAAAGGAAATAATTATTAACCATAAGTGGTACTTTGTTTCAATACAGGAAATAATGCATAAATGACAAAATCGTTGATCTTTAGCAATATGAAGTTTTCTATCTTCCTCTATCATCAATCTGTGATTTGAACACCTCAAGTTGGTAAGGGCTATTCTATATGAAGTAAAATTCACAACTGACAAATATTCTTCACAACATTATTCCTTTTTAGACATTTGACATACAATACTACGTTTGGGAAACGAACATATTAATTCAAACAATGTCTGTTGATCTATTGACATATACCTTTGTTTAAAATAATAAGAACTTCTTTAAACAACTTACATCCTGATTGTGCCACATATAACTAAAACCATATTTATTTAACAATTGTTTTACATTATGGGCTCAACATTGTCTACCAGCTTCTGCTAATTTATATTGATAACAGTATGTGTGGTATAATATTTAATTATCCTTTTGGTGTAATAACCGTGTCCAATATTTTACAATTGTTATATATTGTCTAGTTTTGAAAGATAAACATCCTTTAAGCTCGGTGCATTTCTACCAAGAAAAAGAATTTGCTGTAAGAAAGTATTGTAAACTCTGACTGCATTTAGTGCGGGATGAAATCCCCATATTTCTGAAACAAAAACTGAAGTTGGTAATACCTGTGGGTAAAAACTGTTGAAAAGAACAGATAAAATTAATTTTCTGAAATTTGATAGTTGGAACGTAAAATATTTAACACTTTCTGGATATGACACGTTTTTTTGCGTTATATGCCATGACCCACTACATAAGAAAAGAACACTCAAATACGTGTAAGAAGACACAATTTCCAGTTGGGTATCAATAAAATAATGGTTCTCGTATTTCGTTAATCTACCACCTTGCCTGAAAACCATAGATTTAGTTTTACTAATATTGACGGTTAAAGTCCACTTTTAACAATATATTGCAGGGTTATTCAATGATTTTGTAAACCTCCTACAGTGCTGGCAAAAAGTAACATATCATCGGGGAAGAGTAACATGAAAAGTTGACAGACACCAATGTCAATGCATCTATCTTCTTAAACACCAAGAGATTCAGTAATAGCATTAACATATAATGAAAATAGCAGTGGTGATAGTTGGCAACCCTGTTTTATTCCGCTCACACAGTCAAACAGTTGTGTGTAGCCACCTTGCAGTGATTTACATGATTGAACATTGGTGTACATATTTCTAATTAATCTAAAAAAGAAATACCTTTGACATTGCCAGTCCAAGGTTAATACATCAAATTTGTTATATTGCTGAAATCAAATGTAGCTTTAAGATCAACGAAACAGCAGTATAGTCTGCCCTTACATAAAGACAAATATTAGAGACCAGTGTATCTAACACAAATATATTGTACTTGAATGAGTTTATGGAGTTCATAAATTTTAAAAGGTTATAAAATCAAGATGACACTACGAAGGTGATACTTACAAATTAGACCAGATGTTTGTTTTCGTTTGCTATGCAAGTAGAAGACATCATGGTCGATCAGTTGTCAAGGGTCATAAATTTGTTTGTGTGGTAACATTTTATATGACGAGTTGGTACGTTCTAGGTTCGAGTCGGCGGTATTGGAATGAAAAAAAAGTTGTTTTTTATTTTTGGTTGGCAATAAAATTAGGGTCGGTTGGGCGATAAAAGACACAAAAAATAACAATTCTGCCCTAAGTGAATATGGTGTCCTTATGATAACATGTACGTCATCTGAAAAGGGGCGGCTAGTGCCTCCAAAACAAACTCATTCAGTAAACATGAAGGGGGAGTCATTTTAACAGGCGAAAGTAGTTTCAAATTGCTTTTTTTATACACTTTAATATCTAAGCTTGATTCTAGCAGACTTCTACCCATCCCAAGCACACAAAATGTTTCTTGCATGTTTTTTTTCCTGAAGTTTGTGATGCATTTATTGCGCAGATGTTGCGTTTAAGGGGAGCACCAAGATAAAAAGTCAAACAAAATGGGGATCGAGAGGCTGGAATATAGCAAAACCAAGGTTGACAGATAATATGTAGAAACATAAAATATAACAACAGCTGCATACATATCATTTTTTAGGTGAGGCAAACTACTATTTTACTTACCTGGTCTTGTTATGTGTTTAGCTGAATAGATGTTAGAGTGTGGCATGAAGGGCTTCTTGGGCACGTTATATTTATACTGTGTTGAAGACGGGAAACAACGGATAGATCCTTTCCTGAAGGAATGTTTGAACAGATAAGATAATTAAGGTCAAATGAACCGACGTTGTATGTTTCATGTGTGTCACCGGTTCAAGGGGTTCGTTATGGTTATTTTGGAACAGATAAGACATTACAACAGCTGGGCGTCTTTCGCGTGACCTCGAGTTAATCATGAAGACGTCAAATGTAGGAGTAAATGAACGATTTCACTTAAACACAGCACTTAATTGTTGATCTGTTTGTCACGACGTAATGCTAAAGGACGGTTGTTCTTTCATTGGGTTGGGCAGAGGTAAGGTGAGAAAATATTCCCGTTGGTGTTGTGGGATTGGGAGTAATGATAATAATAATTATGGATACTTGTATTCTTATATAACTCCACACCAAAATGTGCTTAAAGCACTAACATAGCTCCATAGTTCATTATTGCCCCGAATGACCCAAGCTGCCTGTGAAACGCTAGAAAGTTATAGTTACATGACTTGTCCCACCGGCTACCGGTTGCTGGGTGAACAGATATATTTCTTCAGTCGTGATATGTTATGTTCTAAATCCCAAACTCATCAAAACATTCAGATACCTACAGTTGAATAACTGAGTCAAAGGTGTGCGTCGCTTCGGCCATATTGTGGGCATTCGTAGAAACGTGGACGTCCAGAATCTACTAACCCCTTTTCTGTCAACGGTACCCGTTTCTTACGCAAGAGGGCCCGTAAGTAGGTCACGGCACTTCGCGAGACCTTGGAAACTTTTCATATCTTTTCGAATGGTCTCATGGTTGTCACTTGACAGTAAAATTATCGATAATCCTTGCAGGAATAACAAATTCCCTATCTAAGCATCCCCAAATTACCCCAAGACTTACAGGCCCTATAAGGCGTACATACTTATTCACCCCTTCCCAGTTTTATCCCTTCTTTAAAAAGTCAATGACCAACTTGTTCATGATGTACGCAACAATAACACTCTCACGTTTCGTGTGTCATCTCTAGCGCATATACTCATATACATATTCAAAATTCAGGATTATGTTATGTTATTACATGAGTATTTTCATCAAGACAGTAAAGGACCTTTTTAGTAAAGTTAATGTTCATTTAATCATTGATTTTTTAAAAGACTTTTAGACTTGTTAAATGAATTTTGATATATGTTTTGTAAATAGACAAGGTTCTATAATTGGTAGTTCAGATTTTCAACTTAGATTGTTAGTGGCTGTATCCTCAAAGGCTGTTGAAGTAGCGTCAAATTATTGTTCTCCTGAGAGGGTACGTAAGTCCCCAAAACTTTCAAAGTAATATTTTCATATACCAAGTTCTTAAACGTAGTATTTTTGTTCTTTTAAATTTCGGCTAAACTTTCCTACATTCGCCAGCAGCTGAAGGGAAGGTGTAAATGCAGCTAGGCTCCATGCAGGTACCAAAAGTAATGTAAGTCCACAATATTAGTCATATTAACCCGAAGCAATCTGTAGTTGCCCATGGCTAAATTGTAAATATTTACTTTTGGAAACTGAAAGCCATGTTCAGCTGACTGAACCCACATGAAACTGAAGCCAATCAATATCGATGCTAATTACCCATATGGGAAGGAGGACACAAGTTAGTATTTTTCCTGTAAGTCCCTAGGGAGGTTACACCTTTTGGTGAACGTTGATTGGCTGTTTCAAAAAATGAACGATTTTATTGTTTAATAACAATGTGCCGGAACTACTTCATTCATCTGCTCAGTTCATTCACTGTTTTACACTCAAACTCTCTTGTACACGAGAATAAGAAACACAGTTACTCAGTAACCTTCCATTTTGTTATTTATAATACATCACTATTCAACGTAAAAATTTGGAAATGAAAGTTGCAGAAAAACAAAAATTACAATGTTGCAAAAGGTAATACAATGCGTCTGCTGCTGCGTTGTCATTGTAAACAAACATGGCGTCATCCCAATCTCCGATAAAAGTGAATTACAAAATGAAGGTTGATGGCAACATATTGGGAAGAGTTGTAAATATTGTTAAACCACTGAACACGTTCAATGTATGTGTTGTGAGTATTGAACAAGGCGAGATGCACGTTCCCAGGCTTCGCATCCGTGTTGTGCCTGAGACTGTCACAAGTGCCCCATCAACCGACCTCCTAGATCTTCATCTTGGTATACCCGAATCTGTCAATGATTTGATGGGAGATGACGTTTGGACGGCCCTTCAATTGCATCTGTAAATTAAAGATATCCTTATGTTCATGACGATGACATTGACTCTTTTCTGTCCCAAAATGAAAACGAAAACACTTTGAATTTCTTTTTCGAAATCTCAAAGTTGTCACATCATTCCTCACAGATAAACTGAATGAGCATCGTGCTGTCGAATATAGCCCCCTTCAGAACTTAACCAAATATTGTGTAAATTTTTCATTGGTGTGAGGAAGGTAAATTGCTGTGAACACGAGCCAAGTTCATTAGTCGGATTCAGGGGGAGCCTCGAGCGACATCTGTGACGAAAGAACTACCGGTATTCACTCACGTCATCAATCGAATTTACAAAGCTCAGGGATGTAATCAAATCAAAAACGAAATCCTTTAAGAAACAAGGAAAGGAAACCTACCATTTCGTGTAGAGCCATTAACCAACGACGAAGTAAGGATGCTCCAAGAATCTGGTCAAGTAGGTATCCATTCGCCTGAGGTAAGTTTGATTCCTCTTTGTTGGAACACCACCATTTATTTTGGTCTTCGTTCGATCACCCAACACCGACGAATGACATGGGGAGATATCACACGAAAGCGTGATTCCACCGAAACTAAGTATCTTGAGTACAGTGAACGTCAGTCCAAGACACACACAGGTGTCGATCCCACAGGTGTCGATCCCACAGGTGTCCGTGTTGTCACACCCAGAACTTGGGCTCAGCCGAATGATCCGTCATGCTGTCCCGTTGTCGTTTAAAAACAATACGCACCCCTTCGACCAAGCAACTTCTGCAAACCTAATGATCCATTATATCTGGCCACAAACACCAGGGGAATCCCCACTCAAGGTGAGACATAGTTCGAAAGGCAACCAGTAGGTATAAAGAAGATAGGTTCCCTCACGAAAAACATGGCTATGCATGAAAGCAAATTTGTCGGCTGACAAAAGAATCAAAATCACAGTGCCTGAAAGCATATGATCCAAACTTTGACAAGCAATGTCCCAGCCAACCAAGTTTCTGGTCATAAAAAACGTTCAATCCTTAAACACGTACTCGAGAATCACAGAGGAGCAACACTGTGACAAGTGAAACACTCTGTCGTCTAATGCCACTTCAAACGCACTCACTCCATTAATCCCATCGGTTGTTCCTGAATACACTAAACGCCCCAAAAAAAGTTACCCTCCTTCCTTAATGCATTTTTTAAAATCTACTCAGGTGAGGATGAAACTTTCTGCTGCATTGTGAAGCGTGGACGTCCACTTATTGGGCTGCTACGGTGACCCCAGTTTGTCTGTAGCGCTGAACAAGTCTCATAACCGTGATACTGAGGCATCCGAGGGCGTTGCCAACAGCATTGTATGTTGACCCGATCTGCTCTTTCTCTCTTCAGCTGTTACTCGTGGCATATTTCTCGTACCTTTGTATCATATCATGCATTCTAGGCTCTCTTTATACCTTATGGAATCATTCTACAAGTGAAATTGATGCAAATACTGTTTGAATATTGCTACGTTTTAGTGACTGATATTGCTATATGTAAACAGAAAATGGGAAAATGTTACTTGGCAAGCAAAAGTGTTAAAGATAATTTTAGGTGTTCCTAAACACTTTTTTCGCAATATCAAAGACATGTTTTACTTGTTTTTACGAATGCACATCAGCAGAAAATGTTTTAAAAGCCTGAAATCATAGGAATGATTCTTTTACAATTTTACACACTCTACAACAGTTGTTTCTTGTTGTAATGGTTGAAAAATGGCGACTTTAAACGGCTTACCTTTGTCTCACAGCAGAATTGTATTTCAAAGTTGCTTTTGGACATCTAAATCACTGTTATTGGTTCATTTCGGCATGGTCGAAAATAGGACAATTTAACTCTTTAGAAAGAGATGCTTTTCACGTAAATATGAACTGTATAAAGCTGTGTTGTTAAGTTTTCTTGTAAACTAATACCTTCTAACATATATTTGATAGTATTTAAGTAATTCATAGAGGTAAGAGGGTAACGTATCTTTTGGCGTTAGTGTATAGGTTTCTCCGCCCTTCAAATGAAAGTATGCGTCCTTATCCGGCATCAAACACCCTGTCTTCCCAAAGACACGACATTGACACAAGTGTGATTCAGACAATTTTTGCTAGGCTAATATATGGCGGTGTCTGCAATATCACAAACTAGTTTGACAACTTCTCTTCATATTAACATTTATGCTATTTCCTGTCGATTTGACGTTTCTGTCCGGATGAGTTCGCCATGCCATGCGAATGACACATAACGTCTTGGCTGCAAACACACAAATTATGATGAAATACGTTTTTGTTTGCAATGATTAGTACAAAATTCAAGCATTCAAGAACAGAAAACACATATGTATAACTATTTAACAAACTCTACGGTTACGTTAGTTGTGAAAACCACATTTGACTATGAGACTATTTAGTCTCGCGTAATACACCCTTTTAAGATAGAGGTAATGCGATGCTTGGAAATGAATCCGCATCACACGGGTAGGGATATGGAGATTGTCACATCCTTAGAGAGAAACTGTGTTTTCATTTTAGCGTTTTTTTTAGATCGAAAAGTGATATCGGTAATAAAAACAACAACCAACTCCTGACGGGGAATGGCAGATTATCTTTCCCCGTCACTCGTTAGTTGACTGTAGCTTGAAATATTTAACCTGCCTAGTGAGCTCTATGTTACATCGTCGGAACCGTAGCCTTCTTTCAAGAGCATTCAGACATTTTGGTGAATCTAGGATTCGAGCGACCATTAGATCATGGCTACTCTGCCATCCGGGCATGTTAAAGACTTTGAAGAGTCTATGCACAGGTCGACTGAGACTGAGACATGTGTTTTGTCCCTGGCACATGGAGGCGGTAAAGGGAAGATGGGTGTAACGACATTTACAGTAATGCTCCAGGCCTATCAGTGCATACTGTGAAGGTGTGGATGTCATGGTGGGACTGTGACAATAGAGTTGACGCGGCTTGCTAAAGTATTTATCCTAATGTTTATTAACGACTGATGGCATCGGGTGTCAGGCTCGCTGACTTGCACATGTCATCGGTTCCCAATTACGTAGATCGATTGTAGATCGGGTTGTCTGGCCAGACTCGATTATTTACAGACAAGCCCCTACTTTTGAGAATGCGAGATCACTTCCGAATAAGCCACAAAACACTGTCCATAATAATTGAATAATTATCTGCCAAAAACATTGTCCATTGTAAATACTGTTTATGACACCGGGTGTTCGTGAAAAGTGAGCATATCTTGATATTGATTGTCAATATCCACGTGGTGAACATAGCTTTCGGCAGTGAGGTACACAAAGTCCGCAGCCTATAGCTAGACTACCACTTGTCCGACTTTCAGTTTTTGGCAGTCGCGGTGGCAGACCGGGTAAGGCCGTTGACTCTGTGTGCTATCTTGCGATTAGGTGCCTGGCTCTGAGAGTGTGGGTTCGAATCACGGATGGGACTCAACCCAAAAAAGTACTAGAATCTGACCTTTACTGAGAAAGTGTAATCCCAAATATAACACGTGTTACAGGTGGTAAGATTAAAAAACTTATACCACATACGCGCAACATTGACCTGAGTGATTGCCGATTCGGCCACTTTGACTGGATAATCATGGTTACGTCAATAGAACATATCCATCCAGAATTACTATTTTATTCATAGTGATTTATTTTCATTTTCATTTTGTGAACGTATACTACTCTGATATTGTTTGTAAACACGTCTCACTGGGTGAGTGAGTGAGTGAGTTTAGGTTTATGCCGGTTTTAGCAATATTCCAGCAATATCACGGCGGGGCACACCAGAAATGGGCTTCACACATTGTACCTATGTGAGGAATCGAAAGCGGGCCTTCGGCGTGACAAGCTAACGCTTTAACCACTAGGTTACCCCGCCGCCCCCAACACTAAACAATGGCCAGGGCGAGGGTGTAAACTCCAATGCCGTCCTACAGGCCTCAAGTCTGTCTCTCTCTTTAGATTTTAGCCGTTAGAAAAAACCGTCATCACCTGTATTAACCAATTAGACATATATTGTCTACATCTGTACACTGAACATTCCGACAGTCAATGCTATTTTACAAGAGGCAAATGCATATTAAACACAATAATAACAACATTTGAACAAACTAAGAATAATATCCTGTCACGTGACATAAATGATCATATTTGATAGTCATAAAACAAACAAGAATGGTCACAATGGTGTAGTTGATACCTGTTTCATGGGCGATTTGAGCCAGTATATGTTTGGAAGGTGTGAACCAGTGTAACGGAGTTATGACGTGACCCAGTGCAACTGAGTTCTGACGTGTCCGAGTAAATCTGAGTTGTGACGTGACCTTGTACACATGAGTTCTGACGTGTCCGAGTAAATCTGAGTTGTGACGTGACCTAGTACACCTGAGTTGTTACGTGACCTTGTACACCTGAGTTGTGACGTAGCCGAGTACACCTGAGTTGTGACGTGACCGAGTACACATGAGTTATGACGTGACCCAGTACACCTCGGTTGTGACGTAGCCGAGTACACCTGAGTTGTGACATGACCTTGTACACCTGAGTTGACGTAGCCGAGTACACCTGAGTTGTGACATGACCTAGTACACATGAGTTGTTACGTGACCCAGTACACCTGGGTTGTGACGTGACCTAGTACACCTGGGTTGTGACGTTACCAAGTACACCTGACTTGTGACGTGACCTAGTACACCTGGGTTGTGACGTGACCCAGTACACCTGGGTTGTGACGTAGCCGATTACACATGAGTTGTGAAGTGACCCAGTACACCTCGGTTGTGACGTAGCCGAGTACACCTGAGTTGTGACGTGACCTTGTACACCTAAGTTGTGACGTTACCAAAGAGACCTGAATTGTGACGTTTCCAAGTACTCATGAGTTGTGACGTGATACAGTACACCTGACTTGTGACGTGACCCAGTACACCTGGGTTGTGACGTAGCCGAGTACACCTGAGTTGTGACGTGACCCCGTACACCTGGGTTGTGCGTGACGTAACAAAGTAGACCTGAGTTGTGACGTTACCAAGACGAATTGTGACGTTACCAAGAACACCTGAGTTGTGACGTGACCCAGTACACATGAGTTGTGACGTTACCAAGTACACCTGAGTTGTGACGTTACCAAGTACATCAGTAGACCTCGTATTAACATTAGTTTAATCATTTACAAAGGCTCACCTTTTGACAGCAAAGCCGTATGTTACTGTATTAACTACTCATGTTCCAACCGCCTCCGTGGTGTAGTGGTTATAGCGTCTGCCCGGAGAGCGGAAGGTCGCGGGTTCGATCCCCGACCACGTCATACCAAAAGCCGTTAAAATATGCTACTTGTTGGTCCCCGCCTGGCGCTCGGCATTAATGGGTACAACAAGGACTGGCCGGCTCGGAGTCAGTATAATGTGTCTGAGTGATGGTATTCATGCTTCACTGCATCATGGTATCTCAGTGGGCTAGCACTATAAAACCAGCTTCAATCTGGGCTAGTACAAGCAGCCACCCATACACATACACACGCATGCACGTCGTCATATGAGCGAAATATTCTCAAGCACGACGTTAAACCCCATATCACCTCACCTCACCACTAATGTTCCAACGTTTTCCAACTGTCGCGCTTTGTATGTCACGTTATTTCTTTCCTGTGTTATATATCTGCACATTTTGTGCTGTCTGAAAAAGGGCGTTTAATATTAATCAGCTTTACCCAGTCATTAAATTACATTTGTGACGTCATTCCATTGATTGCTCGCTCCATTACTTTTCGGGAATGGAGCGATGTGTACCAGTTTCAAATTAAAGCCTCATTTTGTCATTTTGACATTTAATTTTGATAACAGAAATGTCCCCAGCTCTTTGAATGTAATTTAAGCAGGGTAATATCCTCGTAACTCTCCATTCCTTAAAAATAATGTGCCTCGGCCCCTCCGGGGCCTCGGCTCCATTATATTTAAGGAATGGAGAGTTACTCGGACATTACCCTCTACATAAAATATGATTCCCTCACGCTCCAGATAGGAAGTAAATGTTGAACCCGGATGTCGAATAACTCGGTGAGTGAGCAGAAAACAGCTCCAGCAACATTCCTAAAGTATCACGTGGTACACGTTGGTTGTCAAATTAACAAACCTCCTCACTTCCACAGAATGACAGTTCATGATATATTGCTGTAGCTCTTTCAACGAAGCGTGACTGCCACGTATAGTGCATGAACGACAGTCTATCCTGGGGAAATGACCCGAGACTCGTACTTGACATGAAGTCGGGGTTCCTGGGGAGGTGTAGTTAGTCATGGCCATGGGGCTAATTCCACGAACGAGAGTTGTTCTCATAACTTTGTTGTGTTTAAATACATTACAGGATTTATTCGAGATTGGTTTAGATATTACGTGAACATGTACAGGCAGATAGTTTGCATACATTTCGTTTGACTGTTGCCAAAGAAGTTAAAGAATATCTCAGCTATACAATGGAGACCTGTAAATAATCGTGTATGCAAGCTAGTGGTCGATAGCATGACTACACAAAATCTTATCCTCATTTTAGTGGAATGGTAATAGGACAACTTGCGGGGGTAGTTGTGTAGCTGGCTGGGTAGCGGAGCACCTTGCAGGGTGGCGGAGTAGCTGGATGGGTAGTGGAATAACTGGTTAGGTAGTGGATTAGCTGGCGGGGTAGTGGAGTACCTGGCTGGGTAGTGGAATAACTGGTTAGGTAGTGGAGTCGCTGGCGGGGAAGTGTATTCCTGGCTGGGTAGTGGAATAACTGGTTAGGTAGTGGAGTGGAGCAGCAGGCGGGATGGATGGGTAGTAGATAAGCAGAGTGGTGGAGTAGGTGGCAGAGTGGTGGAGTAGCTGGCTACATGTAGGTAGTGGAGTCGCTGGCGGGGAAGTGTATTTCCTGGCTGGGTAGTGGAATAACTGGTTAGGTAGTGGAGTACCTTGCGGGGTAGTGGAGTAGCTGGATGGGTAGTGGAGTAGCTGGCAGAGTGGTTGAGTAGGTGGCAGAGTGGGGGAGTAGCTGGGTACATGTATGTAGTGGAGTAGCTGGCGGGGTAGTGGAGTAGCGGGCAGGGTAGTGGAGTAGTTAACAGAGTGGTTGAGTAGGTGGCAGAGTGGGGGAGTAGCTGGCTACATGTAGGTAGTGGAGTAGCTGGCGGGGAAGTGTAGTACCTGGCTGGGTAGTGGAATAACTGGTTAGGTAGTGGGTACCTAGTGGAGTACCTTGCGGTGGAGTAGTGGGAGTGGTTGAGCGGACTGGGGTACATGTAGTGTGGAGTAGCTGGCAGAGTGGTTGAGTAGCTGGCAGAGTTGGGGAGGCAGGAGTAGCTGGCCTACATGGGTAGGGGTAGCTGGAGTGGTTGAGCTGGCGAGTTGGGGAGTAGCTGGCTAGTGGTAGTGGAGCTGGGCAGGCAGGGTAGTGGAGTAGTTAACAGAGGGGTGGAGTAGGTGGTAGAGTGGTGGAGTAGCTGGCTACATGTAGGTAGTGGAGTAGCTGGAGGGGTAGTGGAGTAGCTGGAGGGGTAGTGGAGTAGCAGGCAGGGTAGTGGAGTAGTTAACATAGTGGTGGAGTAGATGGCGGGGTAGTGTAGTAGCTTGCTGGGTAGTGGAATAACTGGTTAGGTAGTGGAGTACCTTGCGGGGTAGTGGGGTAGCGGACTGGGTAGTGGAGTAGATGGCAGAGTGGTTGAGTAGGTGGCAGAGTGGGGGAGTAGCTGGCTACATGTATATAGTGGTGCCGCTGGTGGGGTAATGGAATAACTGGTGAGGTAGTGAAGTAGTGGGCTGGGTAGTTGAGTAGCTGGCTAGGTAGTGGAGTAGCTGGCTAGGCAGTGGAATAACTGGTTAGGTAGTGGAGTAGCTGGCAGAGTGATGGAGTAGCTGGCCAGGTAGTCAAAGTCAAGTCAAAGATGTTTATTGTACAAAAGGCCTCCGGCCCATATACATTGGAGTTATACATATACATTATACAAATGGTGCAATAAGTAGTACTTAGTGATCCAAACAGCAAATCATGATACAGGCAGTAAATCACGTACAAGTAGTGAAATACGATGGACCTACATAACTTTTTATCAGATTGTTACGTTTAATAAGAGCATAATTGATATAGTACGACAGCTTTATTATTACCTGCTGGTCAGTTGATGAAAGAAGTAGTTTAAATGCTAATGTAGGTGGCTTACATAGATAATATTCAGCTATATATTTCGTACGCAAATCTTTATGCAAAGGACATACAAGTAAAAAATGGATTTCATTTTCCACATCTATATTACACAGTGGGCACATTCTCTTGCATCGTTCAATATAAAAACGTCTTCCTTCGTTTACCTATTATGTTGATCAAACCTAACCTAAAACGTATAAATGGATATCTTAATTCCTTTGATGTTAGAAACGACAGATATTTCTCCGGCTGGAGTAGTGATTTGTATATTCTATAAGAGTCGTACCGTGAACTATTATGTATTACTGAATACCATTCTTGATTAAACATATTAAGACTTCTTTCTCGAAACTGAGTTAAAAACAAACTTGGATCACCAACTGACTGACTTAACCATACAAAACCATAACCATGTGAAAACAGAAGTTTTCTTACATAAGTCACTTTACCAATGTTGTCTAAATGAACAAGCATGTTATAAGCCTTTTTTGGGTAATCTATTTTCTTGCATACACAATATCTTAAACCAGAATTTTATACATCGAATATGAGCATTTATATACAGGGGATACCTCCCACATTCACCGTACACCATACAATTCGGTGTAGGGGGTCCTACATTTAAAAATTTCTTACAGGCCATCAGATGTATTTTTTCTATGCATTCATATCTCTGGAATCCCCAAATCTCGGATCCATACAAAAGAAAAAAAGAATAGGCTGAATTTGACAATCAAATAGTTTAAAGTAACTACTGGAGTGGCTGGCTGTGTAGTGAGGTAGCTGGCTAGCTAGTGGAGTAGCTGGACCAGACAATCCAGTGATCAATAGTATGAAAATCAATCTACTCATATGGGACACGATGGCTTGTGTCAACCAAGTCAGCGAGCCTGACCAGCTGGTCCCGTTAGTTGCCCCTTACAACAAGCATGTGTCACTGAAGACCAACCCTAATCCGGATCTTCACGGGTAGGGTTAAAGAAGTAATTGGCTTGAACCTAATGTTGTAGTGAGTACACAAACAACCATTGAAGTGAGAACTTCTTTCTCATTTTTATGTCCTTTTCCTAAAGGTCAATGGGTGTCCTTATTCTACCTAAATCCGGTTTCAGAATAATGTAAACATGCATTCTTAGTAACCAAAAAACAATTCGTGAAAAATATTGAATCGTATAAACAGCAGAATGACGTCATAGATGTGATTCAATATATCACAATGAGTATACAACACGCGATTCTGTTATAGTTGATTATCTAGCTGAACAATGTGTGGGTGTGTGTTGTTGTTGGTGAGTGAGTGAGTGAGTTTAGTTTTACGCCGCACTCAGCAATAGTCCAGCTATATGGCGGCGGTCTGTAAATAATCGAGTCTGGTCCAATCAAGTGATCAACAGCATGAGCATCGAGCTGCGCAATTTGGAACCGATGCCATGTGTCAACCAAGTCAGCGAGCCTGACCACCCGATCCCGTTAGACGCCTCTTCCGACAAGCATGGGTTACTGAAGATCAATATTCTATCCCGGACCTTCACGGGTTTCGTGTTGGTGAGTATGTAGGTGTTTTGTGGTGTTGATGGGACTGGGTGTCACCTTTAAAATATCCGGCATTTCTTTGAGGGATTGAAGCATTGATATTACAACACGGTCGGGAGTCTTTGAAAAAAAATACGCCTTCCATTTAGAATCGCAGACAAAAGGAAAGGAATTCTTATGACTATCCGGGTCGTTCTGGGCATCGGGTTAATGTTTTTCGTTCGTACATGTGTGTGGGTGTTTCCCAGGTAGAGGGCGAATATAGGGTTATATCCTGGCTGTATCCGGGTTTAGTGAGTATAATAAGCGTCACATTCTCACTCAAACGTGACTTCAGTCTGACTCACACACGGCCACCGCACAGAGCGGGTTTGTGTTGCATACATTGTTGTGTGGATTGATGGTTCTACATTGTACAACCTATAGCTGTGGATAGCCTGGTCTCGCCAGCGGATAACAGGTATTGTCCCTATGTCTACCCATACAACTTGTACATTGTGATTTTCCATCAAACACAAGAGTAGATATTCAAAGACTTCCGTCAATAGCTGTGTACTTACACTGATATAAATGCACAAATGTTCATCGCCTGATATTTATTCAAGTATCGGTTGTTGGGTAGCCTGGTGGTTAAAGCGTTCGCTCGTCACACCGAAGACCCGGGTTCGATGCCCCAAATGGATACAATGTGTGAAGTACATTTCTGGTGTCCCTTGCGGGGATATTGCTGGAATATTGCTAAAAGCGGTATAAAACAATACTATGTCATTATTCAAGTATCAAAAATATATTTTGCATTGAACAATATTTAACTTTATTGAAATCTGCAAGAAGATGCAAGGCGTGGAGTAAGTGTTACGAATCGGTGCACTTCCAATATATAAAAATACCAGTAGATTTGATGGGACCAACGACTTTGTAATATATGTAATGATAACTCTGTAGAAAATGACTTTCTTTTTCTATTTGAATGCATAGTTTGTCATGATTTGCGCTCAAGTATTTTAAAGCATTACTATATTACTTTGATCGGCAATATCTTTTAACACAGTATCATGTACCAATTTTTCAACAGCAACAAATTGTTCTAATTACTTCCAGGTAGCATTGTCATTGTGTTCTTTATACATATCAATGTATATCAGAGAGAGGGAGAGAGGGGGGGAGGGGGAAGAGAAAGTCTTTATTTACCATGGAGTGTTAGCAACATCTCGTCGTCTTCCAACAGATCAAAATTTACAACATCTAGTAGATAAATAAGAGAGGGAGAAAAATGTAATATGGTAGTAATGTTGTAATGGGAGATTGATCGGATGGTGATTGATTATATATACATGCATACACACATACACACAGAGAGAGACAGAGACATAGACACAGACAGAGAGAGACAGATACATACATACATACACACAAACATACATACATACATACACACACACACACATACATACATACGGACACACACATTCATATACATACATACATACACATTCATACATGCACATATACATGCACACATACATAAACACACCATACACACATACATACATACATACATACACACACATTCATACATACATACACACACATTCATACATACATACATACCACATACATTCATACATACATACATACATACACACATACATACATACATACATACATACATACACACATACATACATACATACATACATACACACATACATACATACACACACATACATACATACATACACACACATTCATACATACATACATACATACATACATACATACATACACACACATACATACATACATACATACATACATACACACACATACATACATACATACATACACACACACACATACATACATACATACATACACACACACACATACATACATACATACATAGACTCACACACAAACATACATATTAACACACTATACACACATACACATTGGGACGCACACACTCACAACACACACGCTTACAACACGCACACTCGTACACACACACGCAGACACACATATATACAGACATGCAAACACACATGCACTCTGAAACACACACAGACATGTGATGCAGTAGACGACCTTCAATACAGGAAACAATTCTTTTCAGGAATGGAACAAATGCAAGTGGAGGAAAAGAAAATGAGCCCAGCAAACAGACAATGGATTTTAGTAAGTCCTCTCATTGACTATATACAAGGACATATGGCTGATTTTAGAAACTACAACTTCCCTCTAATACATCGGTAACCCACCCTTGTCCCGTCACCAGTGAAGATCTGGATTATAACTGATCTTCAGTAACCAATGCCTGTCGTAAGAGTCGACACATGTCATTGTGTCCTAATTGTGTAGATCATGCTGTTGATCACTTGATTGTCTGATCCAGACTCGATTATATACAAACTGCCTCCATATAGCTGGAATATTGCTGAGTGCGGCGTAAAACTAAACTCACTCACTCATGCTGTCCCGCCTAGTGGTTAAAGCGTTAGCTCGTCACGCCGAAGACCCGGGTTCGAATCCCCACATGGGCACAATGTGTGAAGCCCATTTCTGGTGTCCCCCGCAGTGATGTTGCTGGAATATTGCTAAAAGCGGCGTAAAAAACAATCTCAGTCAGTCAGTCATGCTGTCCCGCCCTCATCCCAAAATAATTCCCGTTCAAATTCCCTTCTTATATACCTTACACCCCATGTCATATCCCTCTCCCAACCCAACTAAATAGGCCCAAAGCCGTAAATCACGTCCGGCTTCCATTTTCGATCCGTGCGTCCAGTCCTTAAAGTGTCAAAACAAGTGCAGTGTAATTCCCTACTTTTTTCAATGAGTGAGTTAATATTTAGTGTCACATCGGCAATACTGCAGCCATATCCTGACGAGAACAGTTTATGAATATCAAAATTCAAATCAATAAATTTAGAACGTAAAAACCTGTCATCGAAGGACAGTAAAAATACTAGATTATCATAGCTCTTAATTTAAAACTAGTACTCTATCATAAAAATAGATCACTAGAGACAACAGTACAATATAAAAACGGGCTGTAGATCACTGAAGGTTGATCACAATACTTGGGACCATTTGGACTTACAGTAGAATTGCTACCTACATGGACTTTTTTTCAATGTCTAACCAAGCGTGTCCTATGTTCCAGGTACTCCTCTCTGTTGTTTTACTCCTCATCGTCATGGCACTGACGTCCGTGGTCGTACACCGCTCCGCCACGTAAGTACCTAGCGTATTAAATACATGACTGATGTGTTCATTGATATCTAGCTTTCAAAGTCAACGATACTATAATGAAATCTCGGAGAAGTACACTCTTAAAAAATTAAACGTTTAAGCCAACTTTGAAACAATTGTTACTGTCTTCAAGTAAATTGATAGATTTAGTTTAAGTTGATTAATACAAGGATGGAAATTAGCATGGTGATATTTAGGAGATAAACATCATGTCTTGGCCAATTCGGGTGCGTTATAGAGGTATTTGAAGCATGGGAATTCATTTGGAACCGACGGCGTTCGCCACTGCTGACGACGCAACAATACAATTGTGCGCGATATTTGTACGTATCAATACGCATCGAATAGTCTTGCAACACAGTAACGTTTGGTTTACAATTCTGTTGCCATAACGACAATAATGATTGTCCCGTCACGAGACACGTACGTCCGCCTTGGGGTCGTGTAGCTCATTAGTTTGGTGAATCTACTTCATGGAAACAATCCAATCCTGAAACGAGATATATCGTTCAGGTGTAGTTAGAATGACGTACAATTGGGGGCAGGGATCTCCATCTACAAGACGTCCTGGTGCGGCTGGGTAGCCTATTGGGTACAGCGTTCGCTAGTCACGCTGAAGGCTCTGTGTTCGATTCCCCGCATGGGAACAATGTGTGAAGCTCATTTCTGGTGTCCCCTGCTGTGATATTGCCGAATTATTGCTAAGACAGGTGTAAAACCATAATCACTCACTCACTCAAGACGTCCTGTCGCGCTGTTGCGATTGGCAGTATTGAGTCTCGGCATTTAACCACTAAGAATGAGTGACAAATGTATGACAAATGTTCAGTGACGGTTTGACCAGTTATAGTCATAGTCACCGCATGTGACTGTCACAACTAGCAAGTGCGTTCTGCTTCTAATTTCCTTTAAATGACATTTTCGTGCAGTCTTGTACAAACTTCTATAGAAAGCTATGCACGAGTAAAACGTTTGCGTTGTGATTGAGTGAGTTTTAGTTTTACGCCGTTTTTAGCAATATTCCAGCAATATCACGGCGGGGACACCAGGAAAGGGTTTTACACACTGTTCCCATGTGGGGAATGGAACCCGGGTCTTCGGCGTGACGAGCGAACGCTTAAACCACTAGGCTACACCACCGCCCCGATTTGCGTTGTGAACTACACCAGTTAATCCGCATGTGTCATACTGCATCTGTATCTCAGTGTTTCATCCATACCGAAAATAACTCGTATTTCTGCTATGAGCATTTGTGGAGCAAAGTACATTTTCTTAATACCTCATTTTGTGAGGCATTTGTCTGAGAAAACTAACATTGTGAGTAACAATGAATTCAGATGGGTGACCTCATGTGATTAGACTTTTGTGTCTGTTGTAGGGCCTGGAGTCGTGCCCCCGTTTACATCCTTCGAAATCATATACCCTATCCACGTCGACACACAACCATAAGTGTTATATGCTCATAAGTGCTGTTTGTAGTCTGTCAGCAGTTAATGTCAAAATGGAGGTGGTAGGGTAGCCTAGTGGTTAGAGCATTTGCTCGTCACGACTAAAACCCGGGTTCGATTCCCCACACGGGTACAATGTGTGAAGCCCATTCCTGGTGATTTCGCCGTGATATTGCTGGAATATTGCTAAAAGCGGCGTAAAACCAAACTCACTCACTTATCTCAAAATTGTGATGAACCACAAGAGACGTCTTCCATTTTATAAATTGATTTTTGCTATTGTACTGGTACAATTTTCGCCCCTGTCTCAATACAGGTGAGTGAGTTGAGTCTACGCCGCATTCAGCAATATTCCAGCCATATGGCGGCGGTGTCTTAATACGGACTCATCCCTGTGCTGGGAGACCGCCTCCGTGGTGTAGGGGTTACAGCGTCCGCCCGGAGAGCGGAAGGTCGCGGGTTCGATCCCCGACCGCGTCATACCAAAAGATGTTAAAATATGGTACTTGTTGGTCCCTGCCTGGCGCTCGGCATTAATGGGTACAACAAGGACTGGTCGGCTCGGAGTCAGTATAATGTGTCTGAGTGGGGTATTCATGCTTCACTGCGGCATGGTATCTCAGTGGGCTAGCACTATAAAACCAGCTTCAGTCTGGGCTAGTACAAGCAGCCGCACATACACATACACACGCATGCACGTCGTCATATGAGTTAATATTCTCAAGCACGACGTAAAACCCAATTTCACCTCACCTCACCTATGCTGGGCGTATGAAATGTGTCGTCATACCTTAATGGCTTGGCTAGTAGTTTACAATACGAGTTCCACGACTGTCTAGTCAAGACTCTTTTTATATAGCTGTTATATAGCTGTATATTAAATATCAAAATAAACTGACGTTTTGATAACTTTGTATTATTTGTCAAATCCGATTATTTGTTGTATAGGTTCTTTTGTATATTCACAAGCCAGTCCGCTAAGATCCCATGTGATGAATCACTATATGATTTCCTCCTAGAACACAATTACGAGCCATCAAGGAACCAACTTTAAGAGAACGTTTCCCAGGCTACTTCCGGTATCCGGAGGAACAGACAGCTTTCGAGAAGCTTGATCGTCCTTCAACCCCAGTGACGTCATTTCCTAATGTGACCCTGAGCAGCGTGTCCCAGCAGTGTTCAGCTCTTCTCCCCTCCCCTTCTGTGCCGATTAACCCAGCGGAGGAAATAGAACACAACGCCTGTTGCACAACGTGAGCATATGAGGACTTAATACTTGAATCCCAGTTAACTGAATTTTTATAATATGATTGAGTATATAAATCAGAAACAATATTTTGATAATAATAATAATTCATTTATATAGCGCCTCGTATCCATCTGACCAGTTGCTGTAATCAAGAATCAGTTATTATTTCCCCAGAATAACCCAAGCTCCTGTAGGGGACACTAGAAGGTTAATAGTCTCAAGACTTATCTCATCGGGTACCCATTTTCTGCTGGAGTGAACAGAGCAATTTTTGAACAAACTCACTTGCCTAAGGTGCGACTATATTTATCCTGTGTCGATCGTTGTTTGAGCGGGACTGAAATCCTACAAACTCTCAGGAGTCAATGCTGCCAAACACGGTCCCTTAATCAAAACTCTCACGCGATCAGCGGTGCTTATAGTCCGTTTGGCTCAAAAGCCGGACTGATGAATTGCGATCTAACTCGAAAACTGATAAACATGTAATACTCAATGAAACGCTTATCATAATAAAACATTAGACCAACTCTGTGAGTTTTAAGCAGGAATTTATGTCCCTAAAAATCAAAAGTTGATTAATAAACAATCATTAAAAGTATTTACACAGTTCACTATTTGAATTTTGATGGAGGAATGCAGAGAGAGGCACAGCCAGGTGTGCGAGAAAGAATGGATACGAGTACAGCTCAGGTAAAATGAATCAATAGCTTTCTCGGCACTTGTGCACGTGCTTCGCGTACACCTAGCTGTTCCAGTCTTTGCACTCCTCCTCGTAACAAATAGTGAACTATCAAAATGTTAATGATGGTTTGTTAAGCGACTTTATTTTCAGGAACATAAATTCTACGTTCCGTATAACAGTTTTTATCAGTTTTCGAGTTAGATTGCAATTCGCGGAGTCTGCTTTTGAGCCAAACTAATTATCTTTCAACTGATTTGTGACCTGATCTCTATGCATAGGGACCACACACCACCATATTTTCGCTCAACTGACTCCAAAAGTCAAACACATGATATTTCATGGAAAATTGTTAAAGAGATAGACGATTGAATAGAACACACATACACTAAATGTGTAACGCTCAGTCGAAAACATCGACGTACCGCATTCATAATGTAAAGGCCATGACTGAGTTTCTCAACAAGACAAAATCCTTAAGATTACAAACTGTACATTGTACCTTGGGTTTGTATAAGTGTAGTAGTATAAGTGGTAAAGTAGGAAAATGTATTACCTAACACGTTTATGTTTTGGGATACTGAGTCAACGTTGGCCATCGGGAATCTCTACAAATTGTTGGAAGAATAATTCACCGTTCAATAGAAGAGAGTCGTGCTTGTTTCAGATTGATGGGAATGAAGATAGGGTGAATGTGGTTTGATAAATTGATGTTGCTTTTCAGCGTTATTCTATTAGAGAATCGAACCCGGTCCTGCATTCTGGCTAACGAACATTTTAAACACGAGGTTAAACTCCTCTGACTATGAAGGACAAATTGACTGACATCTCAGGATGCAACCTCAAATCTTACGAATTCCATGGCCAGCCAGCTTGGCAATTGTCAAAATTATACAATTGTTAATACCATCCCTTAGTTATCATAATGCCATCCTTTAGTTAATCATCGTCTGAGAAACCAGTTTCAATTGGAACTTCTTTGACTCTAGTTTCTGTCCGACTGCCAGATCATTAACCAAATGCATTATTAATGCGCATGTTCCGGGAAAGCTTTCAACCACTTTCAATGGATTATCTGGTCAAGACTCGGTGTGCTTAAAACAACATCATTACAGCTCTTATACTGCTAGAAAACATATATATACTCATGATATAGTCCCGATTTGGCTGTACAATCGATTCTGATTTTAGCAGAGATTTCGTATAGGTGTGGAAGGGTTTTGTCGCTTTTATTTGAGTACAATGGATTTACTCCTATTTAGATGTTATTTCCTAATAGTACATATATTGGGTTATACTTCGTAATACGTTGAAATTGCCATCATACAATACACAATTGTTGAACTCACGCCAAAACCATACAGAAGCAGACATTACTTGCTTATTTGCCAATCCTCTTCGTTGCTCTTTGGCACATAAAGGCCCGATACTACAGAGTTTTTCCAACGCTGTCTATCCTGGGCCCATTGCTGCACCTGTGAGGTCCGGCCTGCGTCCACTTCAATGTCTGCCTCCACTTATCTTCTTTTTATTCTCCATGTCTTTGGACGTCCTCATGTTTCGTTTCCTGTTGCTATGTCCGTCGCTTTATAGCCCTGGTATGGAATCTGGGTGCATCTTGCAGATATTGCTTTCGTGGAGTTTTGCGATCATAATGTCGCTTGATACAAGAGGGGTTACGCTGGAGACAGTATCATATCAGTAGAGTGTTTTGTCAAAAGAAGCGTTGCCCGTCATCAATTAGTCCAGTCTCTGTTGAGCTGAAAACTCTCAGTCAAATGACGCCATCTATCATCTCCCACAGTGATAATATGAAAGCCGAGGTCCATACTTTGAAAATGTTTTTTGGATGCCTCACATTTCGGTTTGTGAAAAGTATATTTTTACCTTGAATGAGCACTGAAACATACTATTTTGTGCGCCCGAGAGCTTTTTGTTTTGTTTGGGGTTGTGTTGTTTTGACAGCCCGAAGCTACCTTACGCACATTATTATTTATCTCTAAACTCAAATATATTTTAATTCTATCTTGAAATTTGTTCCTACGATTTTCGTATCATTTATCTCATACATCTGCTTACCCTATATGTATCTTGCAGGGAGGCCTCCACCATCTCGCCCACAGTTACTGGGTGGATATAGGAGCCGAATAACAGGACCAAGTAAGCTGTCTTTTGAGGATGGAGTAGAAGGCGTAGAAGCGCAAGCAGTTCATCCGTACAGAATCATGCAAGTATGGCATTTAGTAGAAGGAGATGAAATTGTTTCCTCTTGTCTGAATATCAGGCGCTTGAGTAAAAGTTAGCCCAGTGAACACGCTCTGATGGATTCCGGGTTAATGCTTTCTGAAGACAATATCCTCCAATATTTAAGCATCTATAAAGGGAAGTACAGACGATGTGTTCAACACCCACGTAACGTACTGACGATGTATTTAACACCGTGACGTACGGACTATGTAATTTCAACAACCACAAAGTGCAGATGGTGAGTGACGATGTAGATTTGGACTTGTATTCAACTTTGTAAAGTACTGACGATGTATTCCAACACCTGTGATGTACAGACTATGTATTTCAACACACCCGTGACGTAGTGACGATGTATTCCAACACCCGTTAAGTACAGACGATGTAAAACTAACACGCGTAAAGAAATGGACGATGTATTCAACACCCGTAAAAAGTACAGACGATGTGTTCCAGCACACCGTGACGTACAGAACCATGTGTTCAACTTCTACCGTGATGCGTATGGGATATTTGCTGCCAAAATTACAAGACTGATAATGTTTAAAACCCGTGACGTAGTGACGATGTATTTCAACACACCGTAAAATTACAGACGATGTATTCAACACCAATGACGTAGTGACGATGTTTTAACACCCGTAAAATTACCAGACGATGTATTCAACACCCGTGATGTACGGATGACCATTCCAGCACCCATACAGTACAGACGCAAAAACACCCGTGACGTAGTGACGATTTATTTATCACCCGTAAAGTAGGGACAATGTATTTAACACCCGTGATGCTAGTGACGATGTATTCCAGCACCAATTAAAGAAACAGACGATGTATTCAACACCCGTAAAGTTACAGACGACGTGTTCAAACACCTGTGACATTACAGAGGATGCATATTCAACACCCGTGAAATACTGAAGATTTAATTAAAACCCGTAAATAACGGACGATGTATTCAACACCCGTGAAAGTACGGACGATATATTCAATGATGAATTCTGGGGTATTTGGAATCGTAGCGTGTACACAAGAGAAGTACTGGCGAAATAATTTTACACCCAGCAAGAAATATTGAAATGTCTTCCCTGAGTGATTATTGTGGGATATTAGGAATCGTGGGTTACACCTGCTGTATGTCAGTGAGTGGAGTATGGTTTTAACCCGCTTTTAGCAATATTCCAGCAATATCACGGCAGGGGACACACGAAATGGGCTTCACACATTGTACCCATGTGGGGGAATCGGATCCCGGGCCTTCGGTTAAGCTGACGAGCAAACGGTTTTAACCACTAAGAGGCTACACCACCGCCCCTTACTCCTCACTGCAGGTCCCGCACAATGAGCCTAGCACGTGTGCACTGGAGGTGCATTAAACACCCTTTAAAGCTCATGATCCACTTACACAATTCATTTAGTTCTGATGTCAACGCATGGACACTAAGAAGTTCCAATAACATCTGATGTCCTCTAACTTTGTCATGTGATGCCTTCAACAAAACTAGGGGCGGTGGGGTAGCCCTAATAGTGGTTAAAACTTGTTCGCTCGTCACACGGAAGATCCGGTTCGATTGCCCACATGGGTACAATGTATGAAGCCCATAATAGGCTCCCCACCGTGATATTGCTGGAATATTGCTAAAAGCGGCGTAAAACAAAACTCCCACTCACTCGTTCACGAAAAACTAAATCACTTGGCCCATCCTGTTACAGACAAACCGATGGATTGCGACTTCTGCACGTGCTCGGTAAAAACAACTTACGTGACTGGGTGTGGATGACCGGAACGGAATACGGGGTGTCCTGGTTCGCAATTTAGCCGGGTGCTGCAAGTGTTTAAACACTTGACGTGGTGATGAACAGAACGATTGCCATGCTACTCATCTATTTACTCAGAATGTACCTGGAAACATTTGCCAAGAAACCATTTACCCATTTCATTTCATTTACAATCTACGATTTGTTTTATTTGTTTGATATCATTTTTTGCAGAGGCATCACGGTAAAAGCTTGGCAAGATTTTCTAATGGTTTCACAATGTATCCGCCGTGAAGGGGCATTAATTTTCCCTCCATGATCAACCCTGCCTTGAAGCCCGGTATTATGGTAAATATCCTCGCATAGAAAAGTATAATGCTTTATAGATAACAGCTTATGGATATAACACGTGGCTTTCGATATAGCTTTCGTTTTATAGCTTTGAAGCTATACCGAAATGTCGCATCCATAATAACATAAAGAGACGATTATTATCAGCATAAAGTAATATACTTTTCTTATTATTCATGAACTTCTAAAGATACGGTTAAAACAGGTGAAATATCCTCCGATTCAATTGCCGTCTTACCTTATTATCCATAAAAGTAAATATACTTTTTCTTATTATTCATGGAACTTCCTAAAATGCCAATTAAACGAGGTGAAATATCCTCGACTAATTACCGTAATACCTTAGACATTTAAGAAAGTGACGTCACCAACGAAATCTGTCTCTTAGCACGAGTATATCCGGTGCTTCAGGGAATAGTGTTATATGGGCGTTGGTCTGGTCAATCGATGTCGCTTTGAGTCGGGCTCAAAACGGAACGATTTTTTGGCTAAAGAGGGCAAAGGGTATTTCGCCGCACAAAAGAACTTAATTAAAAGCACCCCTATAATTTTGCAATGACAGGACAAGCATGCCAGCTGAGCTTCTCGTAGGTGACCACGATGGAAATACAATGCAGTTTTCAGGCTCCAGCGCATGGTCCTTTGACTCATAAAAACGACCGAAATGGTTGGATTTTATGATGATGATAATTGCTCATTTAAAAGGAAATAAACAATGATTTTCAATGCGGCACATGTCACGTGTCTGAAGTGGAGTCCTGGGATGTTTAATGTTGAATTTATTAGTCTAGGGTAATTAATGAACATATCTGAAAAATATAAATAATGTAAGGGGGTTGCAATCTAACTCGAAGCTACTAAGCATATAATGCTAAGTGAAACACAGATCATGATGAAGGCGACAGACCAGCTCTGAAGTATGTTTTACCAGAATTTATGTCCTAAAATAGAAAAGCTGTTTAACAAGCTGTCATTAAAATAGAAGTACACAGTTTACATAGAATATAGAAGTTGTATATCCATAAAAATATTTCTTATTGTCCATAGAAATATCAATGTTTTTGTTTGGAACATCATAGGTAACTTACAACTGTGCCGAAGGCATTGTCTTGATGATTTATTAAGAGATTCAATTTGGGTGAGATTCGATCAAGGAACTGTGAACAGTTGAACAAATAAATGACGTTACGCTTAATATTTGTTTGTTCTTTGTGACGATCGTCTGACCACAGATTCGTTAGTTGCCTCTAATATGCATGGCATGCTGAGACCAAACTCGTTAATCAGTTGATTCACTCACTCACTCGCTCCTCACTCACTCCACCACTCCACTCCACTCCTCCTCCTCCTCCTCACTCCTCCTCCCTCCCTTACTCCGCTCCTCACTCCTCCTCCACTCACTCCCTCCTCCCTCACTCCACTCCTCACTCCTCACTCCACTCACTCACTCATTGAAACAAGGAGGCATCTTGCAAACTGTGTAATGTGTGCCGTGGAACAATGTTGAGAATTGGTTTACATTGTTTCCGTTCAGATCGAGTATAAGTTATTATGTGTCGATCTTCAACATCTTCAAAAGAGTTCAGTGTGAAACCAAAGTTTTTCTTTGTAGGCAACACACCAGCAATGCAGTTGTAACCCAGATTTGAATGTATCCTCACTTTGACGTTGCCAGGCAATATGTTACAAGTTATCTGCTTCAGTTGCGTGTTGATTCTCAACCTGACACTAAATAGTTTACATAGGGCTGGTACTCTGTTAATAATGATGCAAACATGAATCAAAATGCATCTACACGAACAGGAGAATATGGGAATCTAAGAATTGAATTTACATATCGGATAAGGCCATCAAATCCTTTACGTGTTTTCTCGTGTAGTACGTTGTCATCTTTTCTTATAAATTGTGAAACTACCAAAACGTATCCGCTCACACTGGGAAATTTTGTATTGGAATATTTTTGGTTCATGTGTGAACAAAACATAACGAAAATGTGGCGTTCGTATTCACACTCACAAATTCTCTCAAGTGATCTGAGTAACGATGACCTAGTGTTAAGCATAGCGGAGTTATACCCCCTTATCGCTTTATACGTGTATGACCGCTCTGTCGTCGGTTGATGTCATTTTAAGATTGAGGTGTATAACGTTATGCATAAGCACACAATCCCATGTCATATATACTTATGTCGTTCAGATATCATGCTGTACATTTTTCTTTGCTCCACTTTTCGTAAAGACGCCAAATTAAAAAATCGTAGCACAGTGCTTTTTCGGTGCAAGATAAATAAGCGGAGAAATTAACGCATAATAAAATTTTGGAGAACATTTAGCAGTGTCCATTTCTCAAACCGCGGATGTATTTACACTTATATTTATACCAACGGATAGGAAATTTAATATACACATTTCTGAGTGGTAATTTTAGGGAGCCGCACGCAGATCCAGGACCACGCGAGGGCAATTCTCGCACAACGTACGCTTTTCAAAGCTTATGAAAATGTGCGCCTGAAAAAACCCTCGGCATCCAGGGAATTATGCGTGAAACCAACAACAAAGAAATGTGCAAGAATTAACAATTGTATTCCACAATAAACTAGAGTTTACAAATCAATACACATTAATACAAGAGGTAGCACTGTGGCAGAAGAAAATAGAGTATCATTCAAGTTCAGAGGCTGCATGACACAAGACCAGTGATCAAGGGGCTACAAGGAGGCAATGATGCTAATATGCACCTCTAAGTAACAGTAATCTAGTCTGCAACTATGGTTTGTTGTTCAGAAATACTCCTGCTATATGGCAGAGGGTCTGTAAATAATCGAGTCTGGACCAGACAATCCAGTGATCAACAGTAAGAGCATCGATCTACGCAGTTGGGATACGATGACAGGTGTCAACCAAGTCAGCGAGCCTGACCACCCGATCCGTTACTCGCCTCTTACGACATGTATGGGTTACTGAAGATCAATTCTAATCCGGATCTTCACGGGGGACAACTTGCAACTCAGGTAAGCCAGGGTACATGATGATCGCACACAATGTTGGGCTTCTGGGCTTCTGGTAACGCTGGAGGCAATAGGCTTGCTCCCCTCCTATATAAACAAAATATGTTGCTAGATACTCCATATCCGTCACAGACACAGCACACCACTGCCCGTCACTTACTCTACAGGTACACTGTACAATAGGTGCAACATTGTTGCACAACGTAAAAGCACTGCCTCATTACTACTGGCCGTCATTGTCTCTGGGTACACTGTACAATAGGTGCAACATTTATTGCACAACGAAAGCACTGCCTCATAACTACTGGCTGTCACTGACTCTACGGGTACACTGGACAATAGGTGCAACATTGTTGCACAACGTATAACTTTGCCTGATATTGACCATATCTTCAAGGTCACCACGCCACTTTGACCACTTTTCAAACTCTCGTTAACGCGATATCACCATGAACTGTTGTACCCTGTCCTAATGTCTTCAAATTTGACGACAGCCGACATTTAAGGGGATTACGCAGACACAATCGATCTACGCAATTGGGATATGATGAATAGTCGCCTCTTACGACAGGCATGGGTTACTGAAGACCAGTTCTAACCCGGATCTTCACGGGGATGAGGACGAGCCTCCTATGTGATGATGATGGCTCACTTGTCAAGCAAACCTAGAAGTGAAGCCTGAAAGATCCTGTTAGTCCATCTGACCTGTCATCTGATAATTAACTTGTCTGTATCGTAAAACTATAGATATATATATATATGTGTGTGTGTGTGTGTGTGTGTGTGTGTGTGTGTGAGAGAGAGAGTGTGTGTGTGTGTGTGTCTCTGTGTGTCTAAATATTGGCTTTTGGCCCGTGATCTCGATTGTGAATAATAATGATGTAGCCCTTTCTTTCAAATTGTAAACAGTGTTGTTAGTGTGTATAAACAAACTTACTTTTGAGTGTGACTTTAATTAGCGGACGTATCCGTAGTGTAAATTTGGTCTCCCTGCTATGGGGCTGAAATAATACCAATGCGACGTAAAGAGACGTAACTCACTCCACACTCCCTCACTGCCCACTATTATCATTCTCAACATACCTGTGAGTGATATCGATATTCACTATCTAGCAGGGGCAAGACTTGGGTGATGAGCATTGTCACTGTCTGTGAAGTAACGCTACGTAATGAGTGACCTTGTGACGTAAACACTGATGCGCACAATCCAGCAAAAGCTGCACGTTCAGATAATGTTTGTCCAGATATCAGCTCGCAAAATCCACAGAAAAGGACACAATAAGAGAAGGTATCTTTTATAGTCAACTTGCCAAGACTAGCTGCATAGAATGCTCAATCTTAATGAAAATCCCCAAACGCACGACTGTACCCGTTGTATGATGTGTTCCTTTACCAAGAATATTATTGTTATTACGTTTGTAAAGACATATCGCCGTTAACTTTGACAATGCAGCTCTTTTAAGAGGCATGTGCAAGAAACCGTGAATAATGTTCCGACGTCAGTTTATCTCAGGAAGTCACGAACAATATTCACTATCAGAGACCTTATCTGGGTGGAAGTCCCAGGGAGTATGCAGTAGCTGAGTATTTTTGTTAGGGTTGGAGCAGCACGGTGGGGGTAGGGAGGTAGTGGTATCTGTTTAATGGAATTACCACGGTAGTGTGATAGCACAATAGTGGAGTAGCGGTACAGCAGTGTAGCCCTGTATCTTGGTAGCAATGTACCAGGGTGGCAGAGTACCCGACCAACAGGCCGAGAATCTTGAGTGAGTGAATGAGTGAAGCTTTATAGTCACATCGGCAATATTTCCAGCCATATCGTGACTTTTAACAAATTACACATTCATAATAAATGCAATCAAATCATAAAAAGAACCTGTCGACGATGGACAGTAAAAATAGATTATCACAGACAAAAATTAAAACTAGCATGGCGAATGTAAAATTAAACAAATTTTATGAACAATGCAACAATAAAACGGGCTAGAGATCACCAGCAACTGAAGGTAGATCACCATGCTAGGGACCATGGGGACTTACAGGTACATTTGCTACCTGCATCAGCCCTAGTTGGTTTTACATCCCTTCAGCCACTGGCGATTGTAGGAAATTTAGCCTAATTTTCAAATAACAGAAATTCTACATTTAAAATGTGGTAAGTGCCGAGAATCTTGGTATTGGGTAGGAGAAGCACATGGAGCATGAGCACTGTACTGTAGAAACAAGTTGGCTAGGGCGTATCTGGATAGTTGGTGAGTGAGTGAGTGAGTTTAGTTTTACGCCGCACTCAGCAATAGTCCAGCTTTATGGCGGCGGTCTGTAAATAATCGGAGTCTGGACCAGACAATCCAGTGATCAACAGCATGCGTATCGATCTACGCAATTGGGAACCGATGATATGTAGCAGCCAAGCCAGCGAGCCTGACCAGCCGATCCCGTTAGTCGCCTCTTACGACAAGCATGGGTTACTGAAGGTTCATGGTAAGTACCATGCTGGGTAGTGTAATTGAGTAAAGAGCAGAGTAACTTGGTAACAGAGAGGCGGGAGGTGTCAGAGTGGTTTAATAAAAAAACCATTCAATTAATTCTATTTCTTTTTAAAATGTCATACCTAAGTTGTGTGTTGTAATGGGTCCCCAAACATGATATTGTTCAATTGAATACAGTCTTTCTCTCATTCACATCTGAAATTTGGATTTGACTACAAACGTCATGGTAACATTACTGTGCTAGAAACATCAACAAAACACAAATGTTTTATCAGTATCAGATATATCTTCTACGAATAACAATTTTGCTTCATTTCAATACACCTTGAAACAAAGGCGTATCATTTATTTTGCCCTGCATTTTGAATATATTCTCTTGACCAGAAAGACCACCTTCATACCTTAGTTTGGTTTTGTTGTTGCTAACGCCGCACTCAGCAATATTCCAGCTACATGGCGGCGGTTACCTGGATTTAAAATAATGATTACATGAATTATTCTTGACAACCAACTGTTGTTCGAGATGATTGTTCAGGATTGTTTACTGAGGAGGGTAGCGTCAACAATGTTTGTTGTTTTCATCCATTAGGATATCAGATGTTTCTATAAGCAGTTTGGGTCATATTATAGCGACACATCCGCATTCCTTGGAAACATATACTTGTCTGTTTATGTAAGGGTTAACATGGACAATACGTTTGGGTTAGATCGTGAGTATTGGACAATGATGATTCTTTGATTGATTTGCTTAGGAAAGAAAGAAAGAACAAAAGAATGGTTGTTTAAAGTGGGTTTGAATCCGGCTTCAATATAACTTCCTCGTTCCAAATATAGTTAGTCTAACACGATGGCCAATCAAAGAAAGCTCAATGTCACATCTTCCTTGTTTGATCCAAATAAATACGGATGGTTCCACAAGCAGTCCTTGAGCAGCACTTGGTTAAACCATTCAGGTAATGTTTCTTCTTTCAATCTACATCTGTCTTGTGCGTGTCTACCCAGCACTTGAGTTGTTTTGAGGCAGTATTATACCCTGTGCAACAATGGTTTAACTGTAACACACTGTTCCTGTACATTCAGTCAGGGGATACTTGTACGCTATATTTAGAAGTGTTCTAGATTTAGGCAGAGCGATTGGGTAGCAGGTGAGGTGGAGGGAGTAGCTGCTGGGATGGTGGAGTAGCTGGTAGGGTGGTGGGGCTGCTGGTGGTGGGGTGGTGGAGTAGCTGGTAGGGTGGTGAAGTAGATGCTGGGATGGTTGAGTAGATGGTGGGGTGGTGAAGTAGATGCTGGGGTGGTGGAGTAACTGGTGGGGTGGTGGAGTAGATGGTGGGGTACAGGGTGGCTGGTGGGGTGGAGTAGCTGGTGGGTCAGTGGAGTAGATGCTGGGGTGGGTGGAGTGGCTTGTGGGGTAGTGGAGTAACTGGTAGGGATTGGTGGAGTAGCTGGTGGGGTGGTGGAGTAGCTGGTGGGGTGGAGTAGCTGGTAAGATGGTGGAGTAGATGGTGGGGTGGTGGAGTAGCTGATGCGGTGAGTGGAGTAGCTGGGTGGGTGGTGGGAGTAGATGGTGGGGTGATGGAGTAGCTGGCAGAGTGGTGGGTAGATGGTGGGGGTGCTGGGTAGTTGGTGGGGTTGCAGGAGTAGCTGGTGTAGTGGTGGAGTAGCTGGTGGGGTGGTAGTGGAGCAGCTGGTAGGGTTGGTGGAGAGTGGTGGGTAGCTGGTGGGGTGGTGGAGTAGCTGGTGGGGTGGGAGTAGCTGGTAGGATGGTTGAATAGCTGGTGGGGTGGTGGAGTAGCTGATGCAGTGGTGGAGTAGCTGGGTGGGTGGTGGAGTAGATGCTGGGGTGGTGGAAGTAGCTGGCAGAGTGCTGGAGAGAGAAGATGGTGGGGTGCTGGAGTAGTTGGTGGGGTTGCGGGTAGCTTGTGTGAGAGTGGTGGAGTAGCTGGTTTTGAGGGCAGTATCAGTATACCCTGTGCAACAATGATTTAACTGCATAACACACTGTTCCTGTACATTCAGTCAGGGATACTTGTACGCTATATTTAGAAGTGTTCTAGATTTAGGCAGAGCGATTGGGTAGTGAGTGAGTGAGGTGGAGGGTAGCTGCTGGGATGGTGGAGTAGCTGGTAGGGGTGGTGAAGTAGATGCTACTGGGATGGTTGGAGTAGATGGTGGGCTGGTGGAGTACCTGGTGGGGTGGTGGAGTAACTGGTAGGGTGGTGGAGTAGATGGTGGGAGTACAGGAGTAGCTGGTGGGGTGGAG
>NW_025767505.1:59832-64832 GCF_003918875.1 Haliotis rubra
CGCCATTACGTACTGGTTGTTTGTTACCGTATTAACAACTAAGATCTGACCGCTTATCGAGGTGTAGCCAGAAACATAAAGCGTCCGCCCCAGAGCGGAAGGTCGCGGGTTCGATCATACCAGTCATACCAAAAGACGTTAAAATATGGTAATTTCTGTTGGTCCCTGCCTGGCGCTCGGCCTTAATGGGTACAACAAAGGTGACTGGTTGGTTCCGAGTCAGTATAATGTGTCTGAGCGGGTATTCATGCTTCACTGCGGCATGGTATCCCCAGTGGGCTAGCACTATAAAACCAGCTTTCGGAAGTCTGGCTGCACAAGGTGTTACAGCCGCGCATAATATTATTGACACGCATGCACGTCGTCATATGAGCGAAATATCTCCGGCACGACGTTAAACCCCATATCACCTCACCCTTCACCACTCAATGTTCCAACGTTTTCCAACCGGTCGCGCTTTGTAGGCTGTCACGCGTTTATTTTCCTGCAATGTTATATCTTCTGCACATTTTGTGCTGTCTGCATATGTAATGGGCGTTTAATAGTCCGCTTTACTCCAGCTTCAAATAAAATATGCTTCTTCCTCACGCTCCAGATAGGAAGTAAATGTTGAACCCGGATGTCGAATAACCCGGTGAGCAGAAAACAGCCCAGCAACATTCCTAAAGTATCACGTGGTACACGTTGGTTGTCAAATTAACAAACCCTCACTTCCACAGAATGACAGTTCATGATAAGTATTGCTGTAGCTCTTCAACAAAACGTGACTGCTAATGGTATAGCGCATTACGAAATCATAGCGACCCGGTGAAATGACCCGACACCTCGTACTCTGACATGGTCAGTCCTGGGAGGCGTGAAGCCAAGCGCCAAAGAAGAAGAACATCCCAGCCATACAATGGAGACCTGCAAATAATCGAGCATGCCAGCCAGTGGTCAATAGCATGACCACACAAAATCTCTATCCCTCATCTTTGAAGTGGATGCAAATAGGACAAATCTTGCGGGGGTAGCTTTCGTGCAGCCATTGGTGAAGCGGAGCAATCTTGCAGGCGGCGGAATAGCTTCGATTGGCAGTGAAATAACTGGTTGTGCAGTGGAGCAGCTGGCGGGTAGTGGAGTAGCTGGTGAGGTGAAAGTGGAGTAGCTGGCGGGGTAGTGGAGAAGCGGGCAAGGGTAGCGGAGCAGTTAACAGAGTGGCGGAGTAGCTGGCAGAGCGCCAGGGGAGCACCTGGCTACGTAGGCAGTGGAGCAGCTGGAGGGCAGCGGAGCAGCAGGCAGGGTAATTTGAGCAGTTTTAACAGAGTGGTGGAGCAGCTACGGGGTAGTGGAGCAATCTGGTTGCAGTGGAAAATAACTGGTTAGGCAGTGGAGCAGCAGGCGGCAATAGCGGAGCAGCTGACGGGTAGCGGAGCAGTCAAGGCAGATGGGTTGAAAGCAGCCATAAGATGGGGAAGCAGCTGGCTGCTAATGCAGGCAGCGGAGCAGCTGGCGGCAGTGGAGCAGCTGGTGAGGCAGTGCAGCAGCTGGCGGGCAGTTGAGCAGCGGGCAGGGTAGCGGAGAAGTTAACAGAGTGGCGTGAGCAGCTGGCAGAGCGGGGAGCAATCTGGCCGCTACGCAGTAGTGGAGCAGCTGGAGGGCGGAGCAGCAGGCAGGGTGCATTGGAGCAGTTAACAAGAAACGGTGAGAGGCTGGGGCAGTGGTAGCATCCGGCCCGGCAGTGGAATAACTGGTTGGTGGTGGTAGTGGAGTACCTTGCGGGTAGTGGGAGTAATCTGGCTGCAGAAAAGGGAGTAGATGGCAGAGTGGCTGAGCAGGTGGCAGAGTGGGGAGAAGCCATTAAGCATGTATGTAGTGGTGCCGCTGGTGGGTAAATGGAATAACTGGTGAGGTAGTGGAGCAGCCGTGGCGGGCAGTGGAGCAGTGGGCTGGGTAGTTGAGTAGATGGCTAGGTGGCGTGAGCAGCTGGTTAGGCAGTGGAATAACTGGTTAGGTGAAAGTGGAGTAGCCGGCAGGAGTGATGGAGCAGCTGGCCAGGTAGTCAAAGTCAAGCCGAAGAGGTTTTATTTCACAGGCCAAAGCAGCCTTCCGCCCATACATTGGAGCATAAGGGCTATTACATTATGGCCATATGGTGCAATAAGTAGTAATTAGTGATCCAAAACTGCAAATCCGCGTACAAGTAGTGAAATAATGATGGACCTACATAACTTTTATCAGGACAGTTATGTTTTATCAAGAGCATAATTCGATATTAGTGGGGCGGCCAGCCTTTAGTTATTACGCTGGTCAGTTGATGAAAGGCGAAGCGGAATGTTAATGTAGGTAGCTTTATATAGATAAATATTCCAGCTATATATTTCGTACGCAAATCTTTATACAAAGGGACATGTAAGTCAAAATGGATTTCATTTCCACATCTATATTACACAGTGGGCACACTCTCTGCATCGGGTTCAATATAAAAACGCCCTCCTTCGTTTCACTACATTATGTTGGATCAAACGTAACCTAAAACGTAAGCAAATGGGTATCTTTAATTTCTTTGATGTTAAAAAAATCTATTAGATATTTCCTCCGGCTGAGTAGTGGATTTGTATATTCTATAAGAGTCGCAAAATTTCGTGAACTATTATGTATTATTGAATACCATTCTTGATTAAAACATATTAAGACTTCTTTCTCGAAACTGAGTTAAAAACAAACTTGGATCACCAACTGACTGACTTAACCATACAAAAACCATAACCATGCGTGAAAACAGAAGATTTCTTTACATGAGATGCCTATCGTCACTTTTACCAATATTGTCCAAATAAACAAGCGTTACGCTATAAGCCTTTGGGTAAATCTATGTTGTTGCATTCACAATATCTTAAACCAGAGATTTAAGTACATCGAATATGAGCATTTATATACAGGGGATACCTCCCACATCCACCGTACACACGCATACAATTGGGTGTTGAGGGTCCTACATTTAAAAATTTTACTTACAGGCCATCAGATGTATTTTTCTATGCATTCATACATCTGGAATCCCCTAAATCCTCGGATCCATACAAAAAGAATAGGCCGAATTTGACAATCAAATAGTTTAAAGTAAATACTGGGCGTCCAACACCAATTTTACACAAGGCAGAGATAAAAGACTTATCAATGCTTCTTTAGCTGATGTTTTTCCAGTTCAAAGCAGATGTAAAAGCTAATACTCAAGATAAGTGTAATAACTGTGAGACAATTACAAGGTTGGTCATTAAAGAGCACCTTTCTTTAGAAGATATCCGGCCACCTTTTCTAAATATAACAATATTAGTTTTATTGGAATAACTGGTTAGGTAGTGGAGTAGCTGGCAGGAGTGATGTGGAGTAAGCAGGTATTGGGGTGGATTAGTGGAAGTGCCTTGCGGAGCGGTGGAGCATCTGGCTGGGTAGTGGAGCAGATGGCAGAGTGATGGAGCAGCTGGCAGAGTTGTGGAAAATAACACTGGCTGGGGGTAGTGGAGGATCGCTGGCCAGTTAATAGTGGAGTAAGCTGGCAGAGCTACTCTGAGTAGCTTAGGATTGGGTGAAGGGTGGGGTGGGGGGTGTAATTGTAAGTGAGGTGAAAGCTGGCTGTGTGGTAGAGGTGGCTGGCTGGGGCTGGGTGGAGTGGCTGGACCAGACAATCCAGTGCGATCCAACGTAGTATGAAAATCACCCATCTCATATAGGACACGATGTTGAGCACGTAATCCAGCCAAGTCAGCAGGCCCTGACCAGCTAGTCCCGCTTAGACACTGCTTACAACAAGCATGTGTCACTGAGAGACCAACCTCTAAACTGGATCTTCACGGGTAGGGTTAAAAGTAGTCAGCTTGAACCTAGTGTGCGTTGTAGGGAGTACATGAACAACCATTGAAGTGATGAACTTCTTTTCTCATTTTATCAATCCATTTCTAGAAGGTCAATGGAGGTCCTTTTCCATTCTACCTAAATCCAGGTTTCCATGAATAATGTAAACATGCATTCTTAGCAACCAAATATCAATTCGTGAAAAATATTGGAATCGTAAAAACTATAAACAGCAGAGTGACGTCATAGATGTGATCCTAATTATATCACAATGAGTATACAACACGCGTTTCGCTGAGTAGATTGATTGTCTAGTTGAATAGTCGTGTAGGTGCGTGCTGTTGCTTGGTGAGTACAGTGAGGTGAGTTTAGTTTTACGCAGTTACTCCAGCAATGAGTCCAGCCATATGGCGAAAATCTGTAAATAATCGAGTCTGGTCCAATCATGAGTGATCAACAGCATGAGCATCGAGCTGCGCAATTTCCGGACCGGATGCATAATGTCAATCCAAGCCAGCGAGCCTTGACCAATCTGATCGATGGGCAGATTTCCTGGGCAAGCGCTGGAGTTACTGAAGATCAATATTTTCCTGTCCCGGACCTTCAATAGGTTGCAAATGTTAGTGGCATGTATGGGTGCTTTGGTGGTTGCTGACGCCGCCCAGGGGTGTCACCTTAAACATCCGGCATTTCCTTTGAGGGATTGCGCGGCCGATATTACAGCACGGTCGGGAGTCTTGGGAAAATACGCCTTCCCATTTCAGAATCGTGCACGCGAGAACGGAATTCTTATGACTATCCGGAGTCGATTCCTGCAGGCATCAAGTTAATGTTTTCGTTAGTCCGTACATGTGCGTGCGCTTGCTCTGCGGTATTAGGGCGAATATAGGGTTTATATCCTGGCTGTATCCGGGTTTAGTGAGTATAATAAGCGCTCGCTATCTCACTCAAAACGTGACTCACACACGGGCTACCGCATTGTGAAAGCGGGTTTCCGTGCTGCATGCATTGTTGTGTGTGGATTGATGGTTCTACATTCGTACTGAAATCCCTGTATCGCTGTGGGATAGCCTGGTCTCGCCAGGCGGTCTAACAGGTATTGTCGCTAAGGTCTACCCATACAACCTGTGCATTTGTGAGTTTTCCATCAAACACAAGAGGCTAGA